>NW_027305527.1:117309-417309 GCF_039555335.1 Amphiura filiformis
TTTTGGGATAGCCACTTGGAGCGTCAAACTTCAAACGGAAAAAAATACAGACAGCCTATACCTTTTTAAAAATATTGTTAATAAACAACCACAATCGTATAGTCGATTAGATAATAGTAAAGTCAAAATTTTGAACATTTTCTTAAATTGCAGTCAGACAATTCAAAGACTTTTAAGTCAAATCTATAAGAAGGCCTATTCAGAAACTGCATGGCCAAAATATTGCTCTTATAACATTATAATATAACGTATGCCTATTATATTTATGTTAGTTTGTACTTACAATAGGACTTGTCAAAGTGTTTCATATAAATGAGAGTGCATAGACTGATATTATTCTCTTTAGTATAAATTATAGTCTTTAGTAGGCTTCATTCTACCTTATCATGCATGTTTTGGGGCCTTATTTCGCGATTTGCTAATGTAATATAAAGACTTTTATTTTAAATTCAAGTTCCAACTAGAACATTAGAATTATGCTGTTTTATTTGACAAAACAAAATAATGATTTTTCAATCCCAGGCAAAGGGTAGGTCTAGTATACAAAATAATTGTGCAATGTATGGGTCCCATGGCTTTTTAAAATGAAATAAAAATGCTGCAAATAGTCTTAGGAAATTATACAGAAACATGCTGCAAAATTCCTGGTTGTTTATACTTTAGACCATTTCAGGTTTGCAAATCGGGTTCAAATAATTTAGCATGTGCAAAACTATATATAATAGGGAAATTGTGCTTTTTAGTTCACGAACAACTTAATAAATTTAGTTTTTTTCTGTGAAGCTAAGTTTTTCTCTTTAAAATTCACTTTTCTTAGAAATCTTCAGTTTTATGAGAGAAAAACGAAGCTATCTAATTTTGGGAGTATTTGGCTTCCCATAACCGAGTCGCATCCCTGGACAATAACCGATAGTTACCGGTTACTGCCATATAGTGCTATATATATTTGCTATACTGGCTCGATAGCTATCGGTTACTGGTGAGCACCAGTAACCGATACCTATGGGTTACTGGTATAAGAATTGCCTGAATATAGACATAATCATGCATAACTCACAAACGCAAAATCGAAATCAGCTGACATTTTGGGAATAAGCTTTTTGTGGATATCTATTGATAACAGTCATAAAAAGAGGATGCTAGGATCATGAAATACCGGGATGAAATACCACCTTTAAAGTGGGTTTCCTTTTCGCTTCTTTTTGAACTATAGGCCTATAATTGTTTCGACACTCAGCCATAAAAATAAATGTTATTTGCACGAATAGATAATATTCTATAATTATCGGTTGCCACGTATTAATCATCCGAGGGGATTTGATAATGCTCTTGTAATTGAACTTAAATATTGACTCGTCCAAAAAGTATACTGAGATAACAAGTTTGGTGTAACTTGTAATGTCATGCAAGGAGCCTTCCATCGCTCTGATTAATCACGAGTATCAACTGCGTTGCCTTCGAGGGTCATTTAATAAGTTCTACCTCCTCTCTCATAACTTGGTTCTGAAAATGTCAGATTCTTTAAACTTTAGCATGTTTATATATTAAAATGTCAGCTACAAATGACAGTACATGTATATTTATACCATTTCAAGGTTTTGTAGGCGATCTCAGAAGAAAAATAAGATTTAATGCACCCCTAACATGTTTACATGAAAATATGTGTGTAGGCCTATCCTTCCTACGAGATTTGCTCGATTTACAAGGGTTAGACTATGATTATGCTAACAGATTGTAATTGAAACAATATCAGATGTGTAACTAAATAGCAAGATGGACATTAAAAAAACAGTAATTTTAATCGTAAAAAATTATACCAGCCTCCAATTTTTGCTGATTTGTCTGATGGCATGAGATTCTGCTTGTTTTAAGCTGTAACTCAGAGACACCACCCACGTTTTGTTACTTGCTATTTTCAAATTAGCTTCCTTGGTGTTCAATTGCCAAGTGCCAAATTTCCATAGTAGGTTTAAAATGCTCTCAGTTAGCCATTTTACCGATTCACTCTAATACAGTCAATTTCTGTATAAATGTGTTTTGGGCATTTTAATAAAAAACATTAAATTTAATAACATTTCTTTATCTGTTCTTGTCCTTTTTTTTTTTTTTTTTTTTTGTAAAAAGTAATGTGTTTTGTTGGAGTGAAGCAGCTTTTTTTGCATTTTACATAATATTTGATATTTTTAGTGTGTCCGCTTCAATTTAACAATTTAAGCCATCTGAAGCCACCAAATGGTATATTATGGTCAATTCAATTGGTCTACTTATGTATTCCTTATAGAAATATGTACAGATTTTCTGCATTTCCGTGGCACTGAACCCTGATTTGTTCTTTTTACTTCGCCTATACAACAGATGAAAAAATATATTGAAACAAAATTTCATCATAAGCTAGATAAGACACAAGGTTATAATCAAGAAAAATATAAAAAGGATACTACTGAAGAAGCTGAGATATGAGAGTGTAGAACTTTTTGAATGACCCTCGTATAATTACCAGACTTTTTCGGGGTCAGATTCTGACCCCGAAAAATGGCACCATCAAAAGATGAAAAGTGACCCATATAGCAAAAATCTAATCAGTTACATTGCAATGATCTAAACAGGTAAACATATTACCCTGCGTGGCCATGGACCGTCCTCATAATATACACGTTTCATCAAAATTGCAAGGTGAACTATGTCTCTCGGTATATAGTCCCATGTCACCAGGGAAATTTCCTAAATTTTTCCAAAAATTGTCAAAAGCAACGAAAATTTCGCAAAATTGCTCTAAATTATGCTAAACTGCGTACAGTTGTTATACGACTTTGTCTAATTTTTTTTGGCAGTTTTGTGCAATTTGCATCAACCTCAATTTTAAGCAACTTTGAAATGTTTACACAACTTTGGGCAACTTTGCAAACTGTTTAGGCAACTTAATGCAACTTTGATATAAAATTGGATGGTTTGAACCCAATACACAAATTTATTGGTCGAGCTATGAGTTTTAAAATATTGGACGAGCGAATATTTTTAAACTCATAGCGAGACCAATAAATTTTGTATTGGGTGAAAAAAACATCCAATTTTATCATTATTATGTTTTCAGACTCTTTTCTTGGTAAAAATGTGATTTTTGGTCAAAAATGTGATTTTTGATCAAAAATGTGATTTTTGATCAAAATGTGATTTTTGGTCAAAATGTGATTTTGGTCAAAAATGAGCAAGTCAAAAATGAGTTTTGGTCAAAAAATTGTAGAAAACAAATTTTTTTGGGGAAAAGTGAGCCTATCCAACACAGTCCAAGTTTTGAGTCCAAGTGTTGATTATATTGGACTCTTCAACTCTGTACAAAGTATAGGAAGGAAGATTCTGAGAACATAATAATGTGTAACTTTGGTCTATTTTGACAATTTTGGTCACCTTTGGGCAATTTCCCTATATATCTGGGGCCTTGTACTAGTATATAACGAAAGGGTCAACGAAGAACGATGTCCACGTCTACTAAAAATGTTTGCAGCTAATACATTTAGATTCACTGCAAAAATACGTGTGTTTGCTATATAGGTTTAATCAGAATTAATTACACGTGTTGTTATAAAACAATAAACCAAAGTATTTCATTCAAGATCTAGTATGTCATTTAGCTTACTTTATAACACATGCGCTTATGAATATACAAGAGATTTAAGTATTTACAAAATGGCGTTAATACAAATATTCGGGTTATTACATGCACAGGTTTAAAGTTATTAAGCGATTTGGTCACCGTCTAAATTATCAAGAGTAGCCATGCATTTTTTTTTAAACGAGACAATCATTCTTTACTTTTTGTTTTTGTTTTTCAAATTGTAGTTGTGTCCAGAAAATTAAAGCAAAACAAAGCAACAGTATGAAAAAATAAATAAATAAATATATACATAATTATAAATGTGTGGGAAAGAGGATAAGAAGGTCCATTTGACATTCATGGAGCCTGACATTTTTGAGATAAGGGGGGGGGGGGCCGAAAAATTTTCGCGATGATTTTTTTTTTGCATCAGGCCCCTAACAAGTGTTTGTGATATGTTTAGCAAAATGATCCACATAATATCCATACCTTAAATGTTCTCACTTTTGAAAAATCAGAAATAAATTAAACTTGTCTTCTACAGGGTGGGTCAAAATGATCTGTCCGAAACTTATTTGTTATGTTAGGTACAATGAGCTAATTTGCATAAATGCTAATTAAATATGCAAATTAGGGGGCAGCTTCGCTATATGATACATTAGAACATATTAGTAACACTTTGACCAAGTTTCAGGGCAAACGTATGCAAAAATTACGTATTATTGAGCCTTTACAGTCCTTTTAGCTCATTAATATGGAAACCGTGTGTCCGATTTGCTTTAAACAAATGGTATATTGATCAGTGTACTTTACCCTACCCAATTAATCTGTTTAAAATATGCTCAAATCATTCGAATTTCTAGAAAATGTCTTCTTAATATTTGAAATTTTGTCATGTTGGGTAGAGGTCATTTTGACTCACCCTGTATGTCGACCAAACTGTATACATCTTTATCCTGTTTAACATAGATAAATAAACTAAATAACTATGTACACACATTAAAATGTGTCTTAGGTCACTCTGTATAGATTCACTTGTACATCGAAACTAACTATTTCACATAGGAATAACTATCTAAATTTGTAACAATTCTCATGCAACCCCATCTTGATTATTTTGCCATTCGTAATTTGTATTTTTAAATTGTATACTTTCGATATTGAAGGGGAGGGTTTTATTACATGTATATATCTCAGATGTCATCATGGTCATGGGATATGAATCCTCGAAATGCACATCGTATGTAAAACACACATTTATATTTTATAGGGACCTATGTATTTTTTTTTAATGTTTGTCCTGTTTCTTTCACTTTTCTTCATATAGCCCAGCATGCTTGTATAAGCTTCTAAGGCTTGGCTTAAGCCTGTTCCCATGCATTAGGACCAAAGTATGTGTAGGTCTAGTCCGAAGGATCATTAGTCCCGAAACCCAATAGAAGTCGATATAAACCACTTACCCTAACCCTTAACTTTACCATAACCCTAACTTATAACTTAAGGCGGCCTATATCATAACCCTAAATGTAACCATAACCCTATTCCTAAACATAACCCGGACTCTAATCCTAACTCTGAACTTAACCCTAACCTATAACCATTCCGGGTAACCATATATCTTAACCCTATAATCCCAACCTTAACAATAACCCTCATGATCCAACCCTAAAATCCCCTAAACCCTAACTTTCACTTTCCGGACTAATGACCCTTTACAAACGTGGTGTTCAAGTTTACCAGAAACCACCAGTTAGGCCTAAAGGTTATAAAACGTGTTCACATTATTTTACAATGTTTGCAAAAAGATTTCAGAAAATTATGTTTTAAAAGTTGACAAAACATTAATTTTTGTTTATGTTTACTAGAAAATGTTTATATTTTTAACAATAAAATTTAGACAACGTGTATAGTTTAATATTTTTTGGGGGCGCCCTCTACGGAGGGAGCCCTCTTGGAATTGCAAATTGCTGCAATTTTGGGTCTTGCTAGATTTACTTTGCGTTTGGTTTGTTTAAAGGTAGGTGCTTCGAATAAATAATGCAATAGAGGTTATCCATGTTCTATAAGCTGCATGTCCTATCAACGACTGCTATACCTTGTTTAGGACATTTTAAAGAAGTACCTGCATGTGCAACCATGACTGTTTCAAAATAGCCCGCCAAAGTCATGCAGGTAACTCCGAGGTCGTGCACTGAATTAGTTTGAATGAGGTATACTACGGGAACCAGTGCCTTTTGTTAGAAGTCACACATGAGTGAAGTGGATAACCTCTATTGACTTGGTTTTGATTTTATTACTCTTTACTAATATGCATTGAATACAAGTAAAGTAGTTCTATATACCGCAGGAATTTACGATTGAAATACGAAATTAATGAACGCATTTTCCCATGCTAGACATACACACAAACTGCCATTGTTGTTGTTGTAGCTTACGGGCGCAGTACACCAAATCACTGAGCGAAAGGTGCAATGGTGATGATTTCAGGTTAAAAGTATGTGGCTACTGGTGTCCTTAGGGACCATGTTCTTCACGAGGTTTGCATGTTCTGATTTAAATGAAAGCTGCTAGCCTATTAATGACTAAAATTGATATGAATTTATACAAATCGATTTCACAAGAAAGGTAGGCCCTGTCCAAATTACAGCTAATGGAACAAGTTTTAATCCTAATTTTGGTGTTGAAATATCGGCGTCGCTTTTCAATATTTTTTTAAATAAAAAACTGAATCTAAGAAGTTAACAAAAAATTGACGCTTAGGCGACGAAAAAAGAAAACCCTGTTCTACGGGCCCGACCGACCCGGATTTTGAACAAATTGGGGGAAAAAATTCCGGTACAAATGAATTGCCGACCCAAATTTCGGAAATTTCAGGAACAATTTTTTTCTGTATTTTCTCAAATTGCAAATTATTTACAGATTTTGGTGATTTTTTGAGTCATTTCCAAAAAAAAAAAATGAAAATTCAGTCTTCAATCAATACAGGGCCTGTATTACAGGGACAACGTAAAAAAGTGAAAAATATTGTCACGCGGGGTTTTCAATTCGCCGTAGAAGTGATGATGTAACAGGATTTACTACCATAACATTAGGTTAAAACAATATTTTTGAATTTACATGGTCCTGCACTTGGTGCACTACAAGCAGGTTGCACTCATCACACGTGTATGTCTGCAATCATAGATTAAATACTATAGGGCCTACCGCCTTTTTTTAAAGATATTAATTTTACTAGTGCAAATGATCAGCATAATATGATATGAATATTCTATAGAATTGCGATCCAGGTCTTTATCTCTGTTCTTTGACATCTATGGTTCAATGCAGAGGTACCACGTGAAAATATTAGTGCAGTGCGATATATTCAAAAATTGTTTTAAGTTACCCTTACCAGCACCGCTTGGTGTTTTTTATCTCAATGGGTGCTCCGGTGTGGGGTGGAAGGCAACGGCAAACCACCACCCATCACACTTAACATCTTTATTGCCATGTATACCTTGATGATGAGTTTCATAAATGTGAGAAGCATGACACTGGATAGTGAGACCCCCAGGCCTGAAGGTGTCTCAAATGCATGAACACATTTGATGTATGACATTTGTGAACACAACTCAGTGTTCAAAGATTAGAACACAAGTGTTCTAAATGATTAGAACACAAGTGTTCTAAAGCTGAACACATTTGATTTTGAACATGTAAATGTGTTCTTAAAGTGTTACATGGCATTGAACATGTAAATGTGTTAGGATTTGGAACACTTTGTGTTCAAAGTTTTAACATTAGGTGTTCAAAACATGAACACACCATGTTCACAAAATGACGACAATATGTTAACATCAAGTGTTCAAAAGGTGAACACACGTGTTCACAAATTATACTGTTGTGTTAAAGTCTGGAACACTTGGTGTTCACAATCAGTACACTTTTATATGTTCAATAAGTGTTACAATTTTTAGTGTTCTAATTCAGAACACTTTTTTTTGCAGTGCATACAAAGCAAAAACAATAATATACTAGTTAGACCAGATAGGAAATGTGATGAAATGTGACGTGCTTCATATAGAAAGACCCAAAAGATATTTACGCAAAAATTGGCAGTATTAGATGAGATTTTCGCTATGCATGATTGTTTTGTTCCAAAAGGTATCTATGAACGATATACACACTAAAAACTACGGGGTTATATTTTCCGTGGTCATTTTGAATTGACCACGTTTGGGGTTGTTTTGACCCTTCAAGGGGGTTGTACTGTTTTAATTTGACCACATTCACGAGGTCATTTTAGCCACGACGAACGTGGTCAAAAACTTAGTGGTCATTTTGCCGATACCGTCGCGCATTGATATCAGTTTCAATCTTCCGCTTTGAAAATCTCAATTCATAAATAAGTTTAAACATGAGCTGCAATTAATGTTTGTTGATTAATAAATAAAACTAAATTTGTCAACTTTATAATGACTTGCATTTCGGAACTATTTGCACACACGGTGTGCATCGGCTTCCCACGTGGTCACATCAGCGCCATATTTGTTCTGATTGTGCAGCTCAGCGGATTGTCGTGTGTGCTTGTCTGCATGAGAGACTGCAAGGATGCATAGACCCTTGTCTATGCACGCAGATTCATTCCAATTTCATGCTGTCGTGGCTGGTGTTTTGGCTGCAGTTGTTATAAGCTTATATCATGTAAGCTTATAATACGTGAACTGTCATAGGCGATGACTGACTGTGTGTGAGTGTGATACACAGATGCATTTTGCAGTTTGCTGTTTATGTAATGCTTTCTCTGTGCAGAAACACACTTATGTCCTGGTGGGACCAGCATGACCATAGGCCTACTAAAAAATCCAAACAACCCCTAAATGTGGTTATTGAGTAACCCTATAAAACAACCCTTTCAAATGGGTCATTTCATTTGACCCCGAAATGAGGTCATTAAGTAACCCAATAAGGCAACCCTTTTGAAGGGGTCATTTCATTTGACCCCGAAATGTGGTAATATTTTGACCCCAATGGGGTTACTATTTGACCCAAATACGTAGCCATTGCAATGACCCCGACCAATGGGGTCAAAATGACCCCGTTAGTGGTATGGTGTTTAGTTGATAACTATGCTGGGGTCAAAAATGACCCCGTTTGGGTCATTTTTTGACCCCGTAGTTTTAAGTGTGTACTGGGGAAGAGAGGACGGATGGCATCATGTTTGGTTCCAATGACGCTCCAACAACAAAGCCAAATGGAAGTGTTGGAGTTGATGGGTCTGTGGACAGAGAAGCCAGACGAAACCTCTGGAAAACAACTTTGAAAATTGGAACGTGGAATGTTAGAACGATGAACCATGGTAAACTGGACATTGTAACCAGAGAACTTGATAGAAATGATGTCAACCTTATAGGAATTTCTGAGATGAGATGGACAGGAAAAGGGCATTTCACCACACCTGGCAATCATGTTGTCTACTACTCTGGGAAAGATACAAGGAGAGAGCATGGTGTTGCTTTCATTGCCAACCCAGATGTTGCCCGGTGTGTTCTAGGATACAACCCAATTAATGAGAGAATCATTACCATCCGAATACAAGGAACACCAATGAACATATCTGTGATTCAAGCATACGCACCTACCTCGGCATCAAACGAAGAAGAAATCAAAACCTTTTATGATGACCTCCAAATGGCTATAGACAGTATCAATAAGAGAGATATTATGATCATCACTGGAGACTTCAATGCAAAAGTTGGAGGACAAAGTACCCACAAAAATGTGATGGGAAACTGTGGCCTGGGAGAACAGAATGAGAGAGGAGAAATGCTTATTGACTTCTGCCAAGAAAACCACCTTATCATCCTCAATACTCTCTTTATGCAACACCCAAGGAGACTCTACACCTGGACATCCCCAGACCATAGTACAAGGAATCAAATTGATTACATTTTGGTCCAGAAGAGATGGCGATCTAGTTTCATGTCTGCAAAGACATATCCTGGGGCAGATTGTGGATCAGACCACCAACTTCTTATGTCAACCATGAAGTTTAAGCTGAGACGTAAAAAACAACAAAGAAAGCCTACCAGATACGATGTGAGTAAGATCAGTGACAGCTATAGAGTTGAGGTGAAGAATCGGTTCCAGAAGCTATTGGAAGATGATCCAGAGGAGTCCACACCAGAAGAACTGTGGCAAGAAATCAAAACTGTAATTACAGATACAGCACAGAAGACACTCCCCAAAAGAGAGAACATGAAAAAGCCTTGGCTTTCAGAAGAGGTTTTCAAATTGGCGGATAAAAGAAGGAAAGTAAAGGAAAGGGGACTTGATAAGGATGATAACCGCCAGGATTATCGTAATCTGAGCAGGAGAATACAAAAACAGGTCAGGAAAGATAAAACTAACTTCATCAAGCAGAAATGTGCCGAGGTTGAAAGGGACAGTGTAACAAACAACACCAAGGACATGTATAGAAACATCAAGCTACTGACCAACAAACCAACTCACAGGCTCAATGTGCTGAAAGATGAAGCTGGCAACATCCTTACAGAAGAAGAGGAGATCAAAACGAGGTGGAAACAGTATTGTGAAAACTTGTATGCATCTATGAGAAGGAAATACACCTGAAGTAGAATCTGATCAGGAAGATACAAATGCTGACCCAGACATCTTGATGTGTGAAGTTGAGCAAGCCATAAAAAGACTCAGGAATGGTAAATCACCCGGAATTGATAACATCCAGGCAGAATTGTTGAAAGAAAGTGATGCTGAAGGAGTCGCCATCGTCCACAAACTCTGTAACAAGATATGGAGAAGTAAAGAATGGCCGGAAGACTGGAAAAGAGCAGTGTTTCTCCCGCTACCAAAGAAAGGGGACACAAGGGAATGTGCAAATAACCGTACCATATCTCTTATCTCTCATGCCAGCAAGGTGCTGCTCCATATCATTGCTGAAAGAATTAGGGGTCATCTAGAAAGTGAGTTACCACCAGAGCAGGCAGGTTTCAGGAGAGGAAGGGGAACTAGAAACCAAATTGGAAACCTGAGAAACCTAATGGAGAAAAACCATGGAATTCCAGCAACCTTTATTTCTGTGCTTCATTGATTATTCCAAGGCATTTGATTGTGTCCAACATGGAAAATTATGGATCATCATGAAAGATATGGGCTTCTCTTCACATGTGGTGGATTTGATTAGATCTCTATACAAAGGACAGGAAGCCACAGTAAGAACAGAAGGTGGAGATAGTGAATGTTTTACAATTGGCCAAGGAGTACGCCAGGGATGCATTTTGTCACCATACCTGTTCAACATATATGCCGAGCATATCATGCGGAATGCACTTGATGGCTACGAGGGTATGGTTTTAATTGGAGGACGACAAATAAGCAACCTCAGGTATGCTGATGATACCACCCTCATTGTAAGAACAGCATCTGATCTACAAGATCTCATTAACCGAGTTAAGAAGGGCAGTGAGGACTGAGGAGTATGGATTGTTTCTCAATGTCAAGAAGACAAAGGTCATGATTTGTGGTGGAAACGTAGACCAACAAGTGAAGGCTGGTGGAGAGGACATAGAGGTTGTTAATACTTGGGAAGGAGGCAGCTCCCAGGAAATCAAAAGACGCTTGGCTATGGCAAGAACATCTGCCATTGCACTCACAGACATCTGGAAAGATAGAGGAATCTCTAGAACAACAAAGATGAACATCATGGATGCCCTGGTCTTCCCGATTACC
The DNA here is from genome assembly GCF_039555335.1 of Amphiura filiformis. Classification (NCBI taxonomy): domain Eukaryota; kingdom Metazoa; phylum Echinodermata; class Ophiuroidea; order Amphilepidida; family Amphiuridae; genus Amphiura; species Amphiura filiformis. The sequence goes on from NW_027305527.1 coordinate 128,630, forward strand.
ACATATGGGTCTGAAACATGGGCTATTGGAAGAGCAGATAGATCTAGAATCCAAGCTTTGGAACAGTGGTGCTGGAGGAAAATGTTGAGAATTTCTTGGAAAGAACACAAAACAAATGAATTTGTCAGAAGCCAGATAGGAGACCACACCTCATTATGCCAGAAGATTGACCGGAACAAACTTCAATATTTTAGTTTCTAGAAGAGACGGAGATTGCTTGGAGAAGATCATTGTTCAAGGTCATGTTGAAGGACATCGCAGGAGAGGTAGACAGAAGACACGTTGGTCAGATAGAATCAAAGAGTGTACAGGACTATCTCTTACTGCAGCCTATCGTCTTGCACAAGACCGAAATAGCTGGAATGATATCATCAAAAGGGTCACAACGGGTCAGCCATGACTCATAGGACGACGACGACGATGGTAGGTAATCCTGTATAAAAAATTATCATCACTTCTACGGCGAATAGAGAAATTGCTTGGTGGTCTACGCCCTTATATGCTGACACAACTATGGTCGGCCGGAACCGTCATAATGTGGAGCTGCTATGCGGAGCTATACTTTTCGCTCCGTGGATCTAAATTGACCAATGATGTTAGAGTTTCTGTTCATGAATAGTCAGCACATAAAACAATCTGATGAAAAAATAAATCTGGTGTCTACTGCAAGCTTGATTTTATTTATTTCATTTTTTTTTTGACATGACATTGCCTCATTTCAAATAATTTATTGAGTTTTAGTTTTAGTTGTTAGTTTGATTTTGGTCACGTGGTTTCCTATTATCCTGCCTAACCTCTTGACTCACAAGATATTGATATCTTTGTTTCTACCTTTTGTTAAAAACTTAAAAATTTTGTATCAAGGAGATTCGGTTTTCATTTCAGTTTCTTATAATAATGGTGTGAAGTTACCTGATCTAAGTATACAAAAGAAATGTTTAAATTTCGCAGTGCAATATTCACGAGGAGAGAACTCGAACATGTCGATTTACATTGAAAACCGTGGTTTAGAAAACCGAATTGTTTTCAAGTTATCCAAACGGTTACATTTCAGGCCGTGTTTCAGCACATCACATTTTATTTTTATTTTTTGGGGGGGAAGGTGATTTATAACACTTTAATTGCGTTTTGTATTTGCTAGGAGTGCTGCCCGAACCATTAATGATATAAAATTGGATCGATTGAGCCCATATTTATTGGTTGAGCTATAAGTTTTCCAATATTTTAAAACTCATAGCGAGACCAATATATTAATATTGGGCGTAAAGCATCCAATTTTATCATTATTATGTGTTGGATCCAATATTATCACAACTTGGATCCATCAAAACATAATAATGCGCTATATACGTGGAATTTCCAAAATGTGGACCTTACGAAAAACCGCTTTACGTGTCAAAAGTGAAAAGTACACCCCCTCATAAAAATGGACATTTGCGGGCCATTTGAATATGCAGTTTAACATGAATCAGAGGGTCCGTTTGGTAGTTTTTCTTTCTGTCCACAATATTCAACGAAAAATTTATGTGGAAATGGAGTTAGCAACAACATGCTACATTTTATCATGTCAAATGTTATTTCCAAGGCTTCTGTTCATCAATTCCATCGGCAAATTATGAGCAAAGTTCACATGATCAGAAATCATAGCTTATCGCTGTTTGAAGTCCTCAGATTTGATATTTGAGTTTAGCTAGGCCAGACACTCAAATACTGTTATCCGTAATAACTGATTATTACGTTTAGTATTAAATTCTGTACTAGTATCAAAGTTCAGACTTGAGAGTCCATCAGCTGTACTGTCATGTGTGTCGAAGTTCATAATATTATCTACTGTGTTCAATTTGTGTAAAAGCAGAGATTTCAGGCAAAGTATTCTCATTCATCTCTAAATAAAGCTCGAACTTTTTGTGATGGATGACATGTCCTTAATATACAAAGTTAGTCAAACTATGCCGGTGAAACCACTGATACACCAATCAGAGATAAGGTAGTGGCCAGTAAGGTGTTTTATCCAATCAGAAGTGAGAAGGAAAACAGTGTTTGAAGAGAGTACCGCAAGTCGCTATAAAAAGGCAGGTTTAGTGGTAATCGTCCCTCTTAGCATCTCTAGCACCACCGACGTGTGTATCTGATAGTTATCTTGGTGAGTTCACAGTACATTATTTTTTGTTCCACATTTTGTACTTTTTCATTTGATACTTTGTTTATGATCATGATTATCATTTCATTTGACCAATGGAATTGATGATTAAACCATTTTGTTTAGCTGAAGTGATATAAGTTCACCAAAAGTAAAACTTGTTCAAGGTTGTTCGTTATCATACAGATGGGAGTGACAGCCAAAACACAAAGTTCACTTTGCGACCATCAGGTGAAGGGTGTATCTATTTAGGTACGTCCTTTTGTGGCATACAACACAAAAACAAAACATTTTCAATACAATTAGGCCTACATATTGTTTAAAAAATATTTTAAAAACTATTTTCGTATAGACATGTTTGTAAAGAAAACTGTTACTTCATTATTCGTTATGTTTGTGACGCGAGGTGAGTCGTCCAAATTATATTGCATAAAATTGTTTCCTGAAAAATACAAATATCTCAGCCACTCAGGAACTGTGTAATTCCAACTGTTTTGAGTTTTGGCATAATTAATTGGAAAGAAAAAAGATTTTGCTTCACTGGACAAACGGACGAACAATTCCTTTTGCCATGGAAATAGTGCTTTTGCTGAGGCGCGTTGCACCATGATGTTTTAGTTGCGTTTTGCAGGCTATACCTTTGTACAGACTGACATATGTTAAAATTTGCAAGTAGTTGTTAAAGGTGCACCGTAGCATATTAATAGTGCTATTTCCATTTATCTTCGTTTTTGTTTATTTCACACGTTGGATACAAAAGTATTTTATTGGTACTACATTTGTAATAATGCCAGTCAGTTATTTCTATTGAGCGATATTATGTTGCATGCTCGACCTATAATTAAAAAGAACTTCAACGCTTCTCCAAAAGTCCGATAGTTCGAAAATCAAATGCTGAATTCGTGGTTTTTTGTTTTTTCATTTTTGTGTTTTTGGTTTTTAATAATAACTATTATTATTATTATTTAAAAAAATATTTGAATTGTTGCAGACACCACTTGCAGATTCAACAAACTCTTCAAAGGCATTAACACTGATATGCATTGCTTGCTTTTTGAGTCACAATAAATTGAACTTGAGCCTATACCGGTACAGGTGAAATCTTTACATTGATACAGTAAACCATTGCATTTTAATATGGTGACAAATTCAAAATAAAATTGCTTTTTGAATATTTCGGTGTGCCTAACCCGCACGAAATCAGTAATGTGTGCGCGGGAGATTTGAGACAACTCATTTTGTTTTTGGCCTTTCAAAATATTTTGATGTCGATGAAAATCAAAGCGAATCATTTTAGATTCAGTTTACACAGAGTCTGTCAACCTGCAGGCCTAAATAACTTCAAATTGAACCCGGGGTATTGAAATATTTCGGCATTGCAAACATCGCCTATGTATTTTGTCTTCCTTTATTGATACTATAAAGTTGTGATAAGTTATATAGGACCCAAAGTAAATGTTTCGGAAACTTGTGGTATTTATCTTATTTTAATCTTTAAACTTTTTGTGTGTTAAAGTTGAAATTTTCGCCGATGGCATACATGTACTTTGATCTCAGAAATTTACAGAGTCAATAGGTCTAGTGCAAGCGTGTATGAGATTTATAATTGACACTCTATAATTGGTGGGCGTTGGCCCAAGATATATATTTACAAAAGTTCAAGCCGATATCAATAAAATAAATAAGCGAGTTCTTATTTTTGCCCTTGACTCTATGTCAGTTTATCTTTCAATTTTAATTTGGTATTTAGTTCTTCCTTTTGTTTTCCTTTATTATAATCTCATTCGTTTTGTTTTGGTTCTTGTTTTTTATTTTTCCCTTTGCTTGTTCTTTTTCGTCGTCTTGTTCGTGTTCTTGTTCTTCTTGTACTTCTCTCTTGAATTTTCCGATTGAATATTCAATCCAAAAGATTTGATCTTTTGCCGTTTGCAGTTAAGGACAAATTGTTTTCGACTGTATATTGAGTCGAATAATTTGAATTTCAAATGTTTGTTTGAATGTTCAGTAGAAAGGATTGATTTTCATTATTTTTCAATCTTCTGAAGACTGAAATTAGGGACAACTCCTTTGAAAAAAAAATGAAAATATTCACTCTAAAAATTTTGAAACCACATGCAACACATGCCATTTGGCAGTATACATTATAGGAGTAACACATCATGATTGGGTAGTGAAATCAGTAAGAGTCAATCCTAAATATATTTCAATGAAATTTTTAATCTATTTTGTTTGATTCCTATCATCAATCGTTAAAAGATTGAAATATTTCAATCGGTCCATTTAAGAGAGTTGTTCTTGTTCTTGCTCGTGTTCATGTTATTGTTTTTCTTCTCGTTTGATTATCAGCCTTCTGTATAGTAGGCCTATTATCGAAACCTTATCAATAATTGTCTGAGAAAATGTCTGCAAACCTTGGTCCCCGCCTTTTCATTTCATTTCATTACTTGCAACTGTTCACCCAGTATTATCATTCCTAATCACGACTTTATTTCGTTCTCTTTTATACAGTCAAACTTCGACCCAACCACCAAACACAATGGCTTTCTCAGGCAACTGGAAATTGGACCGCATGGAAGGTATGGCCGATATTGCAAAGGCAATGGGCCTTCCAGAAAGCATGATGCCATCCAGCCCAGTAGGATTCACTTTGGAGATCACACAGAACGGTGACAACTTCGAAATCAAGACCACCACACCACAGGGCACCAGGGCAAGCACCTTCACCGTCGGAGGATCCTTGAAGGAACAAATTATGGGAGTTGAGGTTGATTGCACATCCAAATGGGATGGAAGCAAGCTGGTCGTCGAAACTGGCAAGGGTAACTCACTCACCCGTGAAATCGTCGGTGGGGAATTGGTTGCTACCGTTACCTTCGAAAACGCCTCTGGCAAACGCATCTTCAAGAAGTGTTAAGCTCGTCTCTCATCACAAACTTTCTTGCAATAACCCGGACTTCTTTTCAATCGGATAGCATTTGACTTTTTCATATTTAGTCATTGAAAGAACATTCCCGACACCATATCCCCACCAGCATGTATGATCAGTCATATACAAGAAACACTACCTGTATATTTTCAACAGATACATTATGGAAGAACTATTGTAAATAATTCTAGAGATCATAATAATATAGTGATTAGCTTTAATGTGCAAAATACACTCACGATGCCTGAACTTGAACTTTCTACACGAGGCCTGAACTCGAACTTTCTACACCAGGAAGAACAATCGGAAGTTAAACTTTTACCACAAAATCAAGCAACAACATGACTTTAATCAGAGATCCTCATTAGAATCTCTGCTTTAAACTAACTTTTTAACGTGAGGTACTGAGAACCAACATCATCTCAAAATGGAGTAACAACTTTCCATTAAATTTGCACGAGTAGATAATAATATGTATTTATGTTTTGTGTTTCTTTGCTTTGATTTTCATAGTTTAATTCTCAGCAATAATGTTGCATCACAAATATTCAAGATGCAGTTTAATGGGAACTGAGAACTTACAACCGGTAGGCCCATTATGTATGCCTGCTTACGCTTATGCGGCCGATACACGATCAATTTGATTGATCAATATTGGGGACCGGTAGATGCAGGACTGGATACAAAATAATATTTCTCTTCAATATTATTGAAGAGATCTACTCTAGTTTGATTTTATTGACGGTTGGACAATAAAATCACTATTGATGTTCGTGTGTGTAGTGCACAATGTCAGATTTTGTATATCCACTCTTGTATCTATAGGGTCTTTGATATTAGTCAATCATATTGATCCTGTATAGGCTGCATTAGAGACCATTCAATAGCTTTCAATATTTATGCCGCGGAGACACATTTTTGCGTTTCCCTACGCCCTCATCCTCGATTCCGCTCAAAATGGTTAAAATTTCAAAAAAAATCAATTCTCCCCCTACAGAACCCCCAGAAGTGTTCGGATTCCCCACTCAAATCTCCCACCCCTCGTAACGGTAACGTAAATATTGAACACTGCCTTACTTCATCATGTTCATGGGTGTGTCAATGTCAGTCAGATGCCGTTTTTTTATACATTTGATTTATACATGTTTGTAAAAAGGTGTCTGACATAAGTTGAAACGTCCACAGTGAGTAATGAAATTGTGTTCAATAATTTTCAATACCAATTTTGTTGATCCTTACTTCCGATTGGATATATCCCAGTGAAGGGGATCATACACATGACTTCGTCTCATCACATTGGGACCTGCTTCTGATTCAAATGGACATGAAGGACCCAATGCCATAGAGACGAGGGGCCCACTCCCTAAGTCATCATTACTGGTTGACATACGATAGAGCGCCCAATAAATAACTTAGAAAATATTCTTGATGTCCTTCAACATTTTGCCATGGTTAGCTATGGATTAGTTCATTAGCTTTTATTGATTGCTATTATTATATGGGTGAATGGACATGTCACAAAAGGATTGGTTGTCTCCATAGGGCCTGTAGTTACGCTTTTTTTGTGTGTGGAACTTTATTGGGCGATCTATCGTATGTCGACCAGTAATGTGTATGATCCTGGATGATACTATTCAGTCGGGATATGTCCAACCTGGTATACGCCTGATTCCAGAAAAATACAGCACTATACTTTTTGTGGATTAGAAAATATCCTGTTTTGCTAAATGAAACATCCTAATCCTTCATTTAGTTCTAACTAGCAATAAAAGTCAAATTTTAATATTTGGCCTTAAAAAAAAAAAAAAAGCCCAAAACATGCGTTTTTAGTGTGTTTTCGTATGCTGTGACAATCAAGCCCAAAGTCTTATACCAAGACTAATTTCAGGTTATGTATTCTAATTAGTGGGAAAATACATTTTATGATATCTTTTATAACAAATTATCCAAATTTTAAAACATAAACTATTAAATTTATGAGCAAACTATATAGCCTATACTCCAAATTTATTGGACCAAATTGTGCCAAGCCTTTGCATTTTGTGACTAAAATTGTAAGAAATCCTGCAAAATTGCATGTTTTCGCTTTTCCCCTCAAATTGCAAAACTATTATTAAAATATGATTTTGATTGCTATAGTTAGAACTATAACTAAAGGATTATGATTTAGCTATGTTCCGGGGCTATGTTTCATTTGACAAAACAGGATAATATTTTTAATAAAAAAAACCCAAAAAACAACAACAACTCATGATGGAATCAAGAGTATAGAGTTGGTTTACTAGTCTCAGGTCCAACTGGAAGTAAGGTTCCACAACTAAAGTCTGCACAAAAAGTAACGCAGCTGTTATAAATACGTCTATAGCGTCAGTATTGTTTTTACAATATTCCAACATAGAGAAAAGGATGATTTATTTACGCGCATTTTGATACCCCCATTTGTCAAATGCAGTTCAACATTAACAACGCAGTGGTGCTTTTAAAGAAAAATACCCGAATTTAAAAAGTTGCAGTTTACAGCGATCAACGGTTTATTATGCCAGCACTGTAGCACGTAAAGCACACCATTACCATCAATGCAAATAGCTGCAACTTTTAAATTCGGGTATCTTTGTTTCAAAACACTGCTGTATTGTTAATATTGAACAAAACTGGACAAATTGTGAAAATATTGTGAAAATAAATATTAGTTCTGAAGCTATAGGCGTATTTATAACAGCTGTGTTACTTTTTGTGCAGACTTTATATCATTCTAATGATGCCTAGAAGCGAAACCGTCAATTTATGATGTGCGAATGTTTTGGTTTTGTTTAAAGAAATCGTTGTAATAAAAATTGGTTTCTTTTGTGTATTTCCCAGCGATGCACACAAAAATATTTCCAAGTTATAAAGGAGTTATTTTGGTCAAAACGTCATGAAAACGCCTAAAAAACTTTTTACATGAAAAACCACCAGAATAACATTTAAAAATGTCATCAAAATGTTATCGTAAATATTTGTGGGGAAATATTTTTCAAAATGTTTTGTCAAAACGTAAATAGCATGTTACAATGTTTTGCAGCAAGTTTTCATAAATATTTTTCCATGTTATTAAAACGTTATGATACGCCCTTTACATTGAACACGTTCTGTAAAAATATTTTGTGTTTGCTAGGCTTATACTTCAAGCTTTGGCATCATGTGACCATTGCTTGCTTAAGAAAACGCAACCATACACCCCATCCCAACGCCACCGCATGCACCCGCTGTTCGTTACCTGTCATATGAATACCGATGAATACAAAACACACCCAAGTCCATACTTTGGCCAAATTGAGTTGAGCATGGGAAAGTGTTCCTTATAGGCCTATCATATACATGTATAAAAGTTATTGAAATCCACCCTCTTTGTGCGTCTTATTCTACTAGAGCATATGAGATCCAGATCCAGATGTACTAGTATATACCCAGCATGTATGATACACATTTGTTTTTTAGTTTTCTCAAAATCACTTTCCATGGGTGGGTTTTGTATTCAGGTATTCATATACATACGGCAACGTCGGAAATCCCTAAAATGAAAAGACACATACCCCTGGACCACAGAACCCACACTGTTACATTAAACATTTAATGCACGGTAACCCCGGAAATGGAAAGACAACTTTACTATCAACATTGTTTTGCGTATTTGTCTACTAATCACCCACATGCACTTATACACAAAATAGATATACTTCCATGCACCTTCTGACATTCACCCCACCCACAGTGCATGGGTGTTGAACTGTTTACCTCCTTAAATACCCTGCACCGGCGGGGACCAGAGATTCAAGTGACAATACCAATACCAGCTGTTCATTAAGTTCCAGCCATACATTTGAAATGTAATTCCTCAAAAAGTCGAATTGGTATTTTACACAATGTACATTTCATAATAATTATAAGCTATATTACGGTGTACCATGAGGGACATGCAAACTTAAAATAATTTTTACAAACTCAAATAATTTTCTACAAACTCAAATAATTTTTTACAAACTCAAATAATTTTCTACAAACTCAAATAATTTTTTACAAACTCAAATAATTTTCTACAAACTCAAATAATTTTTAACAAACTCAAATAATTTTTGCAAACTCTAATAATTTTTGCAAACTCTAATAATTTTTTACAAACTCAAATAATTTTTTACAAACTCAAATAATTTTTGCAAACTTAAATTAATTTCTGCAAACTCAAGTAATTTTTGCAAACTCTAATAATTTTTGCAAACTCTAATAATTTTTTGCAAACTCAAATAATTTTTTACAAACTTAAATAATTTTTACAAACTCAAATAATTTTGGGCAAACTAATAATTTTTTGCAAACCCAAATAATTTAGTGAGAAAAGCACAAAAAATGTCCCGTCTGTCACGTCCCGTCTGTCACGTCCCGTCTGTCACGTCCCGTCTGTCACGTCCTGTGTCACAATTTTGAATAGCACACATTTGTGTATTATAATACATATGCACTGGGGATATCCGGGGGGATATTCATTAATAGTGTAATATCAGCTTTGACACCTCTACTGCAATCCAGAATACAAATAAAACCCAGAAGAAATATTATGAATGTATGCTTTCATTTTCCACTATGGGTGTTAAAATTGTCCGTCTGTCACGGAAAAACATCAAAAAGTTGTTTATTTTCTATATTGTAACATATTGTTTGTTCAAAACTTAATTCCTATCTCCTATCAAGTTGGCTTCATATAAAAAAAAAGTAAAATTGTTCCCCAATATTTAGTGAAGAAATTATATACCACCCACAAATCTGTCCCGTCTGTCACGATTATCCCGTCAGTCACGTTTATGTCCCGTCTGTCACGTTCATATCTAGGCGGTCATTATCACTTTTGTTCAAATTGGAGGCAAATATTGTATATTATTGTACAATGATATTTATTTTACATATTTTTACACATTTAATATGTGAGATGTGCAAGTTTAATTTCACAAATCAAAATAAATAGACAGGCCCACAATATGTTACAATATAGAAAATAAACAACTTTTTGATGTTTCTCCGTGACAGACGGACAATTTTAACACCCATAGTGGTAAATGAAAGCATACATTCATAATATTTCTTCTGGGTTTTATTTGTATCCTGGATTGCAGTAGAGGTGTCAAAGCTGATATTACACTATTAATGAATATCCCCAGTGCATATGTATTATAATACACAAATGTGTGCTATTCAAAATTGTGACACAGGACGTGACAGATGGGACGTGACAGACGGGACGTGACAGACGGGACATTTTTAGTGCTTTTCTCACTAAATTATTTGGGTTTGCAAAAAATTATTAGAGTTTGCAAAAATTATTTGAGTTTGTAAAAAATTATTTAAGTTTGTAAAAAATTATTTGAGTTTGTAAAAATTATTAGAGTTTGCAAAAATTATTAGAGTTTGCAAAATTATTTGAGTTGGTAAAAATTATTTGAGTTTGTAGAAAATTATTTGAGTTTGTAAAAAATTATTTGAGTTTGTAGAAAATTATTTGAGTTTGTAAAAAATTATTTTAAGTTTGCATGTCCCTCATGGTACACCGTACTATATCGTTATCAACGATTCGTCCTCTTACCATTTCTAATATCATTGAAGTCATTGCATGCCGTGCTAGTCAAATTAATAAAAAAATAAGGGGTTAAGGTTGGGGTATGAACGTTTGGACAGCACATCAGACATATCGAATTACATTCTGAATACGAAGAATGTCCTTCTGATATCAAATAATTTTGATTTTTTGAAATTCGCAATGTAATACACATTTTATGGCAAATAATTAAAAATTGACATTTTTGATATTTAACAGTACTCGAAGTAAACTTTATAAATCTGATGATTTATACTTAAAGTGTATGTAGGTGGGATGAAAAGTCGACGATCAATTGAAAATTTTGACCTTTTGTATTGTAGATATGGATTTTTCCCAAAACACCAAAAAAAAAATAGGTCTTTTGGGGGAAAAAATCCATATCTTCAATATGAAAGGTCCTCCCAGCTACATACACTTAAAGAATATATCATTAGATTTATAAAATTTACTTCGAGGACTGTTGTAGGCCCTATATCAAAAATGTGAAAAATATCAAATTTTTATAATTTGTCATAAAATTTGTATTTTATCGTGAATTTCAAAAAATGAAAATTATTTGATATCAAAAAGACATTCTTCGTATTCAGAATGCAATTCGATATGTCTGATGTGCTCTCATGTTCCACAAAAAATACTGTCGAAACGCTCAAAACGCTCATTCCAGATCCCTTAAGCCACCACTATTTTTTTTTTTTTTGCAACAGAATCACAATCCATTTTAGAAAAGTATATTAAATAACACATCAAAAGTCCCGAACCAAGTAGTGGAACAGTGCCTAATTTGCATAAATCCAAAATGGCCGCTTAATGCATGGGTTGGAATTTCAAAGTTGGCATGTGAAATGGTTTTTGTTGCAATTAGTGTTGGGTGATTTCATAATTTGATAGTTAATATGTTACGTTGCAAAAACGGTTATAGATATGCTCTAATGGCAGTTGTCCAGTTCTATACTTCAGTAGGCCCTAACTATACATCACTGATAGTGGACGCCTATTTTCTCACTGCCTAAAGCTAGACGAACAATTTGGTATACAAGCTTCATGAAAATCGGAGCAACTTTAATTTTGACCCCTGGGTACAACTTGACCATTTTTGGCACATAATTCCACAAGGTCTTGCACGCACAAAATCTATATATTTGTGATCCTCGCGACCAGACAGATAATTTGATATGCTAATGAGTGAAATCGGAGCATGTTGAATTTTGACCCCTTTATAACCTTATGGGGTCATTTCTGGGATCATTTTGAAGGTCACAGACTCAAAATAATGCTTGTTCACCGCCTTTTTTTTGGTTTCAGCAGGTCCAAATTAGTCAAGATAATTTGGTTATCAACTTTTACTCAAACATGCTCGAGCAATTTTATACAAGCACAAATTTGAGATTTTCCTCTAGACTATGATGTTGTATATAGGCCTTCTTAGTATCTCGTAACTTTATGGCCCAGGTTATGCCGGCAAAAGAAACATTAAGGGGGTACTACACCCCTGCCCAATTTTGTGCCTATTTTTGCATTTTTTCTCAAAAATTATAGCTTATTGGTGACAAGTAAGGTATGTATATTATAGGGGCAAGGACTACAACTACTGCACTTTATTTCAGCACAGACAACAGTTGTGGAGTTACAGTCAAAAATGAGGGAAAACCAATATTTGATCAATAAATCAATAACTACTTGCTTTGAGTTGCTGAACTATTTTCAGTGCAGTAGTTGTAGTCCTTGCCCCTATAATATGCATGTCTTACTTGTCACCAATGCGCTATAATTTTTGAGAAAAATGCAAAAATAGGCATACAATTAGGCAGGGTGTAGTACCTCCTTAAAACACTTCATACCGGACATTATAATAATCAGACCTTCATACCTGGCTCCCATACCACGATTACTCGAATGATCGAATCAGTTTACGTTTGAGAAATGCAAATAATATAAAATATGAACCTTGCTCACAAAATTCTCTCGAAGACTGTACAAGGACATGTAAGTCAAGCAGACACCTTTACAAATATTGTTATCAACTTTTCAAACATTAATCAAACATTATGAACATGATTGAACATTGTGAAGGATACATGTGGACGCCGTGTCTGTCGATGAATCCTTTTCAATATCCTACTTTTCCTGACCCTAATCTCCTTATTTTCCACATAAAAATGAAGACCCATGTTATCTTTCTCCTCAATATGAACAGGATAAAATATTTCGCCCCAAGTTTTAACATCCACAATTTATTTGTTGTAGGCTAAGTTGCTTTCTTTTTTTTATTTTTAAGAAAAGCCGTTAAATTTATATTCAGGGGTAAGTGCCACAGAGAGGGTATGGGAGAAGAATTAATATAATGGGAAATAAAAATTCCTTTAAAAAAGGAATGGGGCGCCCAATGTGAGCTGGACGGGATATGATGATCAAATACGAGAGAAAGGCTTCATGGAATCCCATGGAATGAAGCTTTCGTATCAATTTGCGATTATGTGGGGTGGGAGTTCTGTTTTCGGGGCCTATTGTAGTGAGGATATTGCTTTGGATATTGAATATTGTTGAATTCTGTTATGCAGGGCCTAGGGTATATGATGGACAGTATAGAAGATACAAATAAGTATAAGCTCCCCCCCCCCAGTCATCTATCCACTCATTCTTGTCACACGACGAATTTCGACAAAGTCATGTAAACGTAATTTCGTTTTTCACCCGACCTCCGTCCACAAACAATCCTGAAATGTTGAAAACCTGGGGTCAGCGCACTCATGCCAGTTTATCCTAAGGTATACTTTGTGTCTTTTGTAGCCAACCCTGTGGCTAAGAGAGGCTAGGAAATACTTCAACTAATACAAAAAACTCATACCCTCCTTTCATATCAAACAATTCCAAGAAATTGACAGGACTGTTAAATCAAGGGTAAGATCGATCGTTATTCTTCATGAAACGGGCACAGCCCATTTTTATGTTATTAATTCTGCTAAAAATAGTAATTAATAAATAACAAAATTACGTCATAATTATGACTTTAAATCGGCCATAGAACTCTATTTTAAACGGACAAAATAGCCATTGGGGTTTCTTTCACTTTACCTTGCTAGGAACTCTTCCCAGCAGTTAGGCATATTACAATAAATATGATTTCATTCAGCATTTTGGGTAAACACTACCAAATGATGTAGGCCTAAATCGTACATTATTGCTTTAAACTGCCCAACAACGGTGAACCACGAGTTAAAAGTCGCCTAATTGGGCTACCATATCGCGGGGTTGGCAACTCGGGTTGCAAATACACTGTAAAAACAGTGTTTAGCGATTAAACACTTTTCTAAACACAATTTTGCCACCACTTTGTAAACATGTTTAAAAGCTAAACATCATGTGTCAAATTTCTCAACATTGGTCAGTGATGCATGGTGTTTAATTTCTAAACATCTGACATCCATATTCTAAACATATCGTTTCTAAACACATTCTTGCCACCACTTTCTAAACACTGTTTTTACAGTGTACACTTCTGACCTTCAACACAATCATGTCTTTCGAATTTATTCCTTTCTCTGCTGAGCAGAATTGAAATTCGTTAAATAATGGTTTTTTATCAGAGATAGTCACCACAAATATACTGAGCTGTGTTCTAATATTTTTGGTCACAATCAGTTAGCAGTGAAGCACATAAAGCAATAATATTAGTGATTTCATGATTGGTCAGTGGTTGTTTTGTTTGGTTGAAGGATTAGGTGTGCAAAGGTCACGGCCCTGTTGCTACTACAATCACTATGGACCACAATGGTCTCATTCCAGTGGCATATTATCAATAACCTCAATTAAACAATCATAGTGCAAAATTTGACCTTAAGTTGCAGAGTATGAGTTTTTGTACTCACATTTTCAAAGGTCATTCAATGAATGCACAAATGTATTGGGGTTAAAGATCTGTGCCCTGATAGATGAGCATGTTGTAGATTCTTCACACTGTAAACAACTAGTTCATGTGCAAACATGTTCAAAACATACATAATTAGAATGGTCAAATGTCACCGTCTATCGGGTTCTAAGAGGCGGTAAACTGCAGTTTAAACCATACCTGACCATACAAAGGTCACGGTTTATTTGGCGTTTTTATAAGTCCATTAATTTTGTATTTTAAACAAAGAATATACGCACAACATTTTATCCCGTGCACATCAGAAAACAATAATAAAATAAAATCCAAGCATATTGTGGTTTTATTTCTAAGCTGGGCATACTTTTAAGCAAAACAGTTACGAAGTAAATCTAGCAAGACCGAAATTAGAAGCTTTTTGCAAAGTCAAGCCAAATAATGGGGGACGCCGCCGTAGCGGGCGCCCCAATAATGGGGGACGCCGCCGTAGCGGGCGCCCCAAAAAGTCACAACAATATATGCATACAGACCTGCAGACCTAGAATTTGACAGTTTAAACAAAGGGCGCGTCGACTGGAAATCGACAAGAATTGCCCATCAGCACATCTTCATTTTACAAGACTTTCTTGTACAGTACGCTTTTATCTTTTATGCCTATGAAAAGGTATATCTTGTTGCACAGGCGTAGATACCGTCGGGATGGGGGATAAATCCTCACAATATTTTGGTGGGGAATGATCCATCAATCATCCCCCAATGTTAACGCCTATATAATATGGGGTTTCTGACCAAATTAACCTCATATTTGGCCAAATTAGATAATATAAAGTGCCAATTTATTCCGCGTTTGCACCATATTTCACCAGTTTAGCTTCAATTTGTGTAGGCCTACCAGCTTATTTTGTCGCCAAAAGATTTTGGATTCAGTATACTTCAAAAAAAAAAAAAGGAAAAAAAAAATCCAACCCCATACCACATGTCAAAAATATGTCCACTAGTGATTAGTAAAATAAAACATAGACCACCGAATCATCAACTTCCATATTTTACATTAAAACATTTGTATGCATACAATTTCGGTCAAATTTTAATTTGGTTATTCTTTGTTAAGGGAACTGGAATAAGCGTTTTGACAGTTTTTTGTGGGACATGAGAGCACATCAGACATATCGAATTGCATTCTGAATACGACGAATGTCTTTCTGATATCAAATAATTTTAATTTTATGAAATTTACGATATAATACAAATTTTATGACAAATTAATAAAATTTGATATTTTTCACATTTTGAGATATAACAGTCCTCGAAGTAAATTTTATAAATTTAATGATATATTCTTAAAGTGTATGTAGCAGGGAGGAAAAGCCGACGGTCAATTGAAAATTTTGACCTTTCATTTTGAAGATATGGATTTTTTTCCCCAAAAGACCTATTTTTTTAGTGTTTTGGGAAAAAATCCATATCTTCAATACGAAAGGTCAAAATTTTCAATTGATCGTCGGCTTTTCATCCCACCTACATACACTTCAAATATAAATCATCATATTTATAAAGTTTACTTCGAGTACTGTTAAATATCAAAAATATCAATTTTTAATGATTTGCCATAAAATGTGTATTACATTGCGAATTTCAAAAAATCAAAATTATTTGATATCATAAGGATATTCTTCGTATTCAGAATGCAATTCGATATGTCTGATGTGCTCTAATGTCCCACAATAAATACTGTCCAAATGTTCATACCCCTTCCCTTAACAACTTAACTGTCAGGAGAGTTTTCTAGATATTTTCATCCAAACTAATATAATGAGGACAATGAAAATGACTCCTTTTTTGAGAAAATAAGTCGTTTAAAATTGATATTCCGCAAAAACCAACTGTAAGCGGTGAGTTCCTTTGAACGAGACAAATTTGACCTAGAAACTATAGTGATGTCATGATATGAATATTGCCAACTTTGAATAGACTGTCAACACTGTAAATGCACAGAACGTATACTGTTATTTTTATCAGAAAAACTCTGAATCAAGTATTACAAATTTAATGTTTTTTACACATATGGATAAAATCAGGCCGCTTCTTTATTATATATTAGTAAATTGTGATATTACAATTCATATATGTATATCAACTTGATGAGGAATACTTGGACTAAAAAATAAAAAAAAAATTTTTACATCAATTTCACCGTACGATCAGAATTGGAGCATGACATATCAATATTGTATTTATTATGTAAATAACCAATTTCCATGGTCCGGAAACTTATCTTTTGCTGTGTTTTCCCAATATCTCGTGTAGAAGGTCGCACTTTACATACATCAATGAACATCAAAAGAGTTCTCCGAGAGCTCATGTGTATGTTATGCTCGTGAACATACTAGTCTCTCTAGCTCTGCTAGCTGCATTGGAAATCGATTTCACTTCGAACGCTGAAAAGGGCCGTACGAGCCAGCATTTGACCAACACAATTTGTCTTTTTCAGGAGAAAATACGAATAAAAAAATAATATAATAATAATCTTCGAATGGATTTAAACCTAAATATTACAAATAATTATGCCAAAAAATCAGGTTTAAAAAAATTACCAACCTCATTTTAAAAGATCGTATACATACATTATTGCTTTAATTGAATTGAATTTATAGGTAAAAGGTAACCATGGAAGTGAATTACTGTGTTTCCCAGGGTCTTGATAAACATCACCGATAATCAGACAATGTTGACAATCTTTTTGTACAGTATTGCCAACCATGTGCATTATACCATACATTGATCTTATACCGATATACACTTGTATATTTGCCCCCGGTCTCGACCATCCAATCACTTCAAGACAAATATTTTTCATTTTTATCCAACCAATCTGAACCATGGAATATATTTATCTAGCCAATGAGAAAGCGTATTTTTGGAACATGGGAATATTGAGTGACATGTTAGGAATATAAAAAGCGATGTTTGAGAACGTCTCGTCCCTGATTCAAGTCCGCTTGACGACGATTTCTGAATAATCACTTAATTTGCAGTCTAATCAAGGTATGTTGCATTACTACTACTAGTTTGCTTAATTCTCACAGTCGAGTCGCTTTTACTTTTTTACGGTCAGACCAGAAAAATAAATGTTTGATTGTCCATAGATCCCTTCCAATGGGTAGGGTCAGTCGGTCGATCGGATTCTTTTTATTAATCTTTTTTTTTAATTTTAAGGTTATAGCCTAATTATAGCTGGACAAAATAGCCCATAATAGTTGTGAGTTGTGACTTGGGATATTTCTCTACTGTTACCACTTCATTCCTGTTTTTTAAAACAGTTTAGAAGTGGAGAAACTGTCCCGGGGAAACTGTTCGAAAAACTTTTTAGGATGTCAAAAATTTTGAAGAAAAAAACCCTTTTTTCTGGAATTTCCAAAATTAGGGTTGGTATTCGTTTATACAGTAAATAACAAAAAACTGTTTTCTCCAGATTAGGGCCGGTCGGATAAGGACAATCAAACAACTTTTTTGCCTCTCGTGTTCAAATATGCATTCAAACATGTGTAGAGCTATCAGACCAAAAACTGTAATATACCGTAAAAAATGACGCTTAATTGATCCTTGCGTCATTATGGAGTTTGAGCAAATAAATTACAGATCCAAGCATATACAAACAAGTATTATTATAAGACCAATCTATTGTATTGGTATCGGGATTGGTATATTCACGCTTGTTTCATATTAATTGAGCTTTCATCAAAAAATATGTTTGTAACGAGTTTTTACGGTATTTTATGATGATTATTTTACATGTTTTATATCTAGAAATAAGAAATTATCTTTCTGTATAGAATGTAGTAAATTTCTTGTTTAAAGGGCAACATTTAGAAAAAATTGGGACATTGGGACACCCTGTATTTAATTTTAGCTTATTTACTGCATACAGCTTTGGGAGAGTTGATTGTGTTTTACCATATAAAATTCAGTTAATTTTGAGAATGGCTTTGTGGGCCTAATGTAACGGGCATCCGGTATTCGCAAAGTTTGCACTCCTTTCTTTATCATGTTTGTAAACGGATGATTCAATTCTAATCCACAAATTCAACATTACATTTCCTAAAAAACCTACAAGTCAGGTTAGTGTACTACTAGTATATGTGACGTGCCATGTCAAAAGGAGACACTTTTTGGAAATTGAGATATCGGCCTTTAAAAATATTATTGACAATGTTGAGAATAGGAATTACCTTGAAAAATATCTCCAAAAATACAAGATGCCAGTTAGGCCTCGTATCCATAGGCTGTTCCCTTGTGGCGTGTGCCCTTGTTCCGTGTTTACTTTTTCCCATGTGACCTGCCACACAGACAACCTATGGATACGGCCACTAAGCAAAACAAAGGTTCGTTGTCTGTTTGTGTGGCAGGTCACATGGGAAAAAGTAAACACGGAACAAGGGCACACGCCACAAGGGAACAGCCTATGGATACGAGGCCTTATATTCCGGTACTATCAGACAATATTTCTAACATTAATAAAATCACAAATTCGCAACAAACCCAAATTGTGAAAAAATCATCCCCGGGCAGAATTTTGGCTATTTCTCCATTCATGATCCTGCCCAAAAGTGTCTCCTTTTGACATGACACGTCACATATAGTTTAGGACTTATACCAGACTTTAAAAGTGACTCGAGTCTTTTGACTCGACATGACTCAAGAAATTGCTAGACATGACTAGACTCGACAACAGTCCCGCGCGCAGGATTGGGGGGGCGATTTTGTGATATTCCCAAAATATGGACCTTTCTTGACTCCCAAAAACGTGATTTTTGTTGGCTCGCTACGCTGGCAAATTGAAATATTTGGAACTTTTTTTATATTTTTGCAAATTGAGGGGAGGGACATTTGCTGAAATCACTTGTTTAAGAAACTGAAACTGCATCTTAACGTCCACGCACACGTTCCAGATACACGGTCAATCATGCACTGGACACGTGGGGGGGGGGGGGGCATGTCCCCCATATTTTGGCAAAATGAACCACTGTATGGAAATCCAGGCCAACTTCCAGTCCCCCCTCACACACGCCCACACCCTGCCCCTTTCAAAATAAGCCCCCTCCAAGACATATCATGTGCAACCAGATACTCAAGGATTTTGGGAATGTCGAAAATTGTCTATTTCTTCCCAGGGGCAATAGAAGCTAACCAGATATAGTGATAGAAGCACGTTTGCTTGTGTGTCAATATGTTTGTTTGTTATTTATGCGCCATTGCGTGGCAGATATTCAATCATGCTAAATAAAATCTAAAGCTTACTATAGACTAAAAGAAACACGATCTTTTTTGGGCAGTTTTCTTTTTTGTTATCGTTATAATTACAATACACTATCACATGAATTTTCATTACGTCCCCATGTTTGTTCTTATTTAAAGCGCCACCTTAATTTTACAATAATATAATTCAAAATTTAAGTGAGGTAACATCACATTTTCTCCCAAGCTCTGTGAGCAAATAAACAAACGACAGGACTCCCAAAAAAACGGAGCCCGACAAATGTAATGCTTAATGTGTTTTAATTAAAACTCATTTTTGGACACCCTGCATTGTCTTCTTTACCAATGCAGTCACAGCAATAAATACTCCTGTTTGGAAAACAATCCATAAGAATTAAATAGCCAAAGCTATATTCTGAATAGAATAATTATGCTCCACCCCCATGAAATACCATGATTGCCTAACAATAGTAACCGAAATGGTAACCTGAGCTTTAATGCTTTTTATTTGAAACCAATCCTCTTGCATCCATGTAGTATACCGTATTACACTTTTATACTGCAATATATATGCCTTAGTCCTTACAATTCATAATCTTTCTTTGATTACTATGCTAATGTTACAATTAATTTAAAGTAAATGCAGTTAAATTTCAAGCTGTTTCAGCACATCACATTAAAGCTCCAATTTTGGACACCCTGCATCCGGGCCCTGCATACAAAATAAAGAATGATTAAAAGTTAATGAGATAATTTATCAAGTTTAACGACTATGGTGTGAGGCAATTAAACATGCTACTTTGGTACTAATTGCCCCTGTAATTAAATGTTTAATGAAGCTAAAGTCAAGTTTGACTAACTGATAAAAGTCTATATAAATGCGGTTCACCGGGTCATCAGCGCGTTATCAGTAAGCTACAACGCGTGACGTTTCATTGCAACATCTTCGTAGTGTATATACTTAGGTATACTTTTATCACGAACTTTGATACTTACACTACTTGTACTATCTCAATGTTTAATCGAAGCAAATAATACCTTGTAAGATGTTCAAAGATTATCTATATGACGCTCATGATTCTTTATACCAGGACATAGGTCACTTAATCAAGTTTTGCAATTCATGCGACTCTTTTGTCCTTTTCCCTTGGAATTTCGTCGTCCTTTTTCATGGGCGCAGCATTTGCCAGGAGCATTTGATCACAATCATCCATCAACAAATGCTACGTACAGCTCAACTTATCATAAAGACGTTTCGTCCTGACACCTCTAATACGGTATTCCTACCAATTTAAGTGGCCTATCATCAAAGATCCTTATTTTAAAGATCTTTGCCTTTATCCACCATGAGTCCTGTATTATGTTTATGCCCATTGCCCAAAGCATGTACTATTCATTTGTATATGCCTACGCGTCCTGATTTATTATTTTATTTCGTTATATCTAAATTCAGCAATTACATATTTACATTTATTTATGTTTCTCTTTCTATCTCTCTTTCATTGACAGACAAATCACTATCACCATGCCTTGCGATTTCAGCGGAAAGTGGACCCTTGACCGCACCGAGGGCGGCGCAGAATTCGCCAGCAAACTAGGCATTCCTGCCGACAAGATCCCCAAGACCGCAGACCTTGTAGTCACCCAAGATGGCAACAACTTCAACTTCAAGATCATCACTGAAGCCAACACCAGGGAGCACAAGGTGGTGGTAGGTGTGCCATTCAAGGAGAGCATCTTGGGAATGGAAATCGAAGGTACCGCTAACTGGGAAGGCGACAGACTGGTGACCAAGACCGAGAAAGGATCCCAGACCGTCCGTGAGATCGTCAACGGCGAGTTGGTTGTCTCCATGACCGTACAAGGAGCCACCGCCAAGCGTGTCTTCAAGAAATGTTAGATTTCTACATCGACCTATTTCTTTTAATATCGCAGCTATTTTAATGTACATTTGAACTTGCCACTGGATTTTAAACCGTTACATCTACAAACTAAAACAATCTCTGATAAGAACTCCTTCGCTCGTTTACTGCCTAACACAGGCATGAACTCCAGAATTCTGATAGAAGCCGAACTTGAGCAATTGCATGAGCTCTATTAATAAGACTTTATACATAAATGGAGAAACAAACTAAAAGTTTAAGAACAGTTGAACATCGACGAAAAATGAGAATGCGTTTTTAGAGCTCAGCAAATCTTCATAACGATGCAATAAATTTATACTTTTGCAAACGTGTTTGTATCTGTTTGTATTTGATTCTAAATGTTTCTTACTTTATCCAAAGATCCTAAAAATAAACAATTTTTTAGGATCTTTGCTTTATCACGTTTTGTCACTCTTATATTCAAAGGGGTAAAATAATTTTGACAAAGTTTTGCCATATTTTCCTTTTAAATCTAGATATGTGCATATAGTGTACATAATTCAATGTATCACTCTGCAAGTTTCTGTCTGAGGGAACAAACTGAATCTTCGATGACGTCTTATATAACGAAAGTCCGTTTGTTAAAAGGCTGACCCCTCCCTGAAACGTAAGTGTTAAATATTGAACTTTCTAATCCGTATCATTGGGATATTGATCACAATGGTAGGCCAAATAAGGTAGACTTTCCTCTGGATATCTCCACAAAAGTACTAAAAGTGATAGAGAGCCTAACATAGACTTATCGAATTGCCGTATAAAGCTCTCACCCAACGCAACCCACATCCATAGACCCCACACCTTCCCATTTACCCACCAAACACATGCACCCCACACAATTATTGACCTTTTTGTCCGCTCATGTGCACACGCCCCACCAACCCTCACATAATCCCATTTACTTCAGCGGCATTTCGAGATTAATATACTACTAGTATTTTGGCTATTGAATACGAGTAATTTTTGTACAGACATCCAGAGAAAGGAAAGTCTACCTTATTGCAATGTATACTAGCGTAAATGGAGCCCTCCGTTGCCAGTTGTTCAGCGTGTTGGTTGGGCTGTGCATGTTGGGGTCTATGGGTATAGTGGTTGGGTGGGTGAGTGCTTTAAACTGCAATTCGAGAATGCTATGCTATATCTGTCCGACTATTTGATCACGAGGAATTTTTACAGAGATATTGAGAGGATAAAAAGCTAAACCTTATTTTGCATTGGAAATGTAACATTTTAAAGGGAAGTCTTCAGTTGTCAGTTGTTTCAACATATGTGTGGGTGGGTGGTAGGGGTGTGTGTGTGTGTGTGGAGGTAAACTTGGTGCTAGCATCGTCGCCTTTGGTCCCCCAGGACTAACCAAAATCAACTTCTTTAGGTTATGGTCCCAAAACACATTCAAGATGTTCCTAAAATCAAAACATTATCAATAGTCAGATAGCATAAAAAATAGCATTCTCGAATTGCAGTGTACATGTATAAACAATCATATAAAACTCTCGAATACCCCCACTTTCACGTCCACCTATATACTTACCCACCAACACATAATCATCCACACAAACATACCCAACAGGCCCACAAAGCCACCCCTCCCCTATCACGTGACATATATAGTGACACACCCACCAAGGTGAAACGCATGATAACGGAGGACTCCCTTTTAAAATAAAGTAGATTTTCCTTCCTCTGGATGTCTTCACTAACATTACTCTAAAATGAAACATCGGGAATTTCCAAGAAATCGCCGACATACATTCATAAACACAAATGTGAAACTGTCAAGAATATAAAACTCTATTGAGAATTGCTGTACAGGGTGTCTCATAAAAAGCAGGTTCCAACGAATGTCGTGATAATTTAATTAGGGACGCACCAGCAACAATAAACAACAAGCTCCACTTCAGACCAAAAACAACAAAAATTGCTCCACCAAAAAACCAACAAAAGAAACACACCCAAAAAAACAAACAAACAAACAAAAAACAACAAAACAAACAAATAAACAAACGAAAGCATATTAGTGCAAAATGTTTTAAAAAAAACAATTATTGCAAATATTCGCAATAATTTTGTGAATATTCGCAATTATCACACCAGTTTGAGTATACATTTTAATGCACTCGGTGTTTCATGCTTCACCGTCACAAACGTTTCTAGAACTTTATAGATAGTATGATACTTTCTTATCCACTGAAGATAGTTGTATATTAATACATGTTGCAATCTACTGTAGATACTTCATACTCACACCCTGATATCTACTATTGATAGGTTTTATTCAACCTTTTCAATTTACTTTAGAAAGTTTTATACACACACTCTTCTATCTACTATACATATTTTTATACTCACGCTTTGCTATCTACTGTAGATATAATAGTTTTATCTATATTATATTTACTCTACCTCGTTTTATACTCACATCCTTTTATATCTACGGAAGATAGTCTGTTTATTCACATCCTGTTATCTGCTGTAGTTAGTTTAATACTCACACCCTGCTACCCATCAATTTTGACGTTTATTGAAAAGTCTGCCTCTTCCAAATGCAACATTGGATACTCTTGAGTTGTCCAGAATGTATAGTTTATATCTTACTAAAGAGTAAAACAAAATTAATAACTTACTCCTTTGGATTTGTTTCTATATTTTAAAAAGCATTTCTTCGATTGAAAATATTTTTGACATGCATCATTTACAGACTCATAGCCTACATGCTGTATCAAAATTATTGGTACCCAATAGTTTTCATTGATAATGAGCGAGTCTGGCACATCAACATAAGATCCAAATAATATAGGCCTATATATAGATTAATTGTATACCCTGCTCTTTATCATAATTTAGTATAGCGCTCTATTGATCGCAGAAAAATGCTGTTACATCGCCTTGTTACTCTTTTAAAGTCAGTGGTTATGATGACAACGGAGGGCTCACTTCATGTTACATTTGCATTGCAAAATAATGCAGACTTTCCTTCCTCTGGATGTCTCCACAAAAACTACTCGTGTTCAATAGTTAGTAAGGTAGCATTTTCGAATTGCAGCATGGGTCACTAAGTCCGACGTTTTGCGGGCGTTTTTTCTGTCGCGTCAGATGACGCCTTCGGATTTGTTCGTCTAGACGTTTTCCGCAGCGGAGTATGGATGGCGGATACCTTCTGGCGCCTAAGATAATACGCCTAACCTTAGACGTCTAAGATGCAATCTTAGACGTCTAAAGTTAGGCGTATTTAGACGGTATCCGCCATCCATAGCGGAGAACACTACTGGAAATTGTGACCCGCGGCCGCTGCAGAAGACGCTTTGCGGAAAAGTAGCCGCTGCGTCTGTCGAAAAGGTATAGACGTCCGACGCAAGTAGCCTATTCTCTATGGCAAGCCACATCATTCATAAATGCGAGTTTTGCCCGCTATACTGGTCGAGGAGCCCGCTATACTGGTCGAAGAGCCCGCTATACTGGTCGAGGAGCACGCTATACTGGTCGAGCAGCACGCTATACTGGTCGAGCAGCACGCTATACTGGTCGAGTTTCACCACGCCGAACGGCGAGTTTCACAACGCCGAACGGCGAGTTTTCACCACGCCGAACGGTGAGTTTTCACCACGCCGAACGGCGAGTTTCACACGCCGAACGGCGAGTTTTTCTGACGTCGATCTAAAATACTTATAGTTCACGAAAAAATACTACATGTAGGATTATAATAATGTTTAAAAACAATTTTGGTAAACTTTTTTCGGGGGTGGGTCTTTTATCTAGTTTTTTCGGTATATCTCTTATAAAACGAATCACTGTGTGCCCGGAAGTTTTAAAAGCGGGGTTCTCTTGCTCTCGTTTCTGATTGGACTTAAGCCGTTAAGCCTACACAGGGCATTTAAACAAGCTGCGCATGCGTCACGCAGAGTTTTAACCCAATTAACGCGATCCACGATTTGCTAGTTTTGCGTAGGCCTACACGCGCATGTATTATTTGTATTGCTTGAACAATGTTCAGAATGTTGTATGAACGGGGTTCATTCATAGGATTTCGGGCATGATCGTTGATTTATACGAGTGTTCAGTTAAGCGATCATGCCCGAAATCCTATGAATGAACCCCTAATTCAATGTTAGTTGCAAATTCAATCAGTCAGGTTATTTATACTGTGGTTATTTATTGAAGATCGGGTTAAGTAACCGGTATTCTCTGAAATTTGTTCATTTTTCGTGTGCACTCTTTTGCCCTTTAAACACCCCCCCCCCCACCCCCGGTACGCACATGTATACGGGGATGTGCCGCCCATGGTTTTAGTCTCAATGGGTTTTAGTCTCATATATTTTCCTACTTTATTTCCCCGGATAGTACTGCAGCATTACAAGGAAAGCCGCATTCAAAGACCACAAAAAATGTTTGTTTGTATAGGCTACTAGTAGGGCCTACTCCACCGACCGATCCTAATGTGCAGGGCCGACCCATAATAGGCCTATATGTAGGCCTATTACGCCTATTTTTTGTAATCCAAAAATTAAAAGAGTCTATTTTTCTTTTCAAAAAAGAAAAATCCATTTTTCCCAAAAAAATTGTTTTCCTTCAATTCAAAGCACATTCCTGACAAGCACTTTTTATTGTGTAATAAACATTTAGACCATAATCAGAGAGGATGACAATTAAGAATTAAAAATAAAATAATGAAAAATCATAAAAAAGTGAAATGTATATGATGATATTATATGATGTTATATAGGCCTACACTTAAAACCAAAATAAAGAAATACTTAAAGGGCCACATAAATAAAAATCACGAGCTATCTGGTCAAGAATGATAAGAGGAATACCGGTAACTAGAAAAGAGGAACATTTTTACGTTAATTTATAGGCCTAATACGAAAAAGAAAAGAGATCAGAACCTATAAAATAAAACACAGCACAATTTCCTTTAATTTCATTTATGATATTTCCAATTTATTTTCCATTTTTACACATTAAACAGAACTTCAGTCACATTTTCAAAGGGCAACACCTGATATAGGCTATACATGTAGGGCCTGTCATTTTTCATAGAGCGATCAATTTTCAGTAAGCTAGTGAGTCCAACTTTGGAGCCAAAAACAGTGGGTTGTAAAACACGATATTGCCTTCATATTGCAAAATTGTTTTTAAACATTATTATACTACGTGTAGACCCATTATTATTATACTACATGAATATTTTAGATCGACGTCAGAAAAACTCGCCGTTCGGCGTGGTGAAAACTCGCCGTTCGGCGTGGTGAAAACTAGCCGTTCGGCGTTGTGAAACTCGCCGTTCGGCGTGGTGAAACTCGACCAGTATAGCGTGCTGCTCGACCAGTACAGCGTGCTGCTCGACCAGTATAGCGTGCTGCTCGACCAGTATAGCGTGCTGCTCGACCAGTATAGCGTGCTCCTCGACCAGTATAGCGGGCTCCTCGACCAGTATAGCGGGCTTCTCGACCAGTATAGCGGGCTTCTCGACCAGTATAGCGGGCAAAACTCGCATTTATGAACGATGTGGCTTGCCATAATTCTCGACGTTTTGTCTACGTTTGTTGCAATGGCAACACGTCGAACTACTAATACATGTTGGGTGGCATGGCATGGTAGGCCCCCCGGGGTAGGCCCTATGGTGTTCAAATGTTAACATGTAAACATGGTAAAATTTGAGACATCATGCAGTTATTGTTAACTACATGTATGCACACAACACAGGGGCACTCACATAGATAATTGACCCGTACTAGTAGCGCTGTGCAGTGCATGGTATAGGAGACAAACTAGTTAGCGTCATATATCAACAAGTATAAAAGCTCTGATTTTAGTACTTGCTCTATGTTTCAATTACTTATTGTTTTCAAAATATCTGAATTTTTAATCCGGTACAAGCTTTAATAACGGGGGAGCATGTATTTGTATGAGAAAGGAAATCTACCATCTTATCCAAACTACCGTGTTAATCCAATGCACATTTTGCTTCACCGGGCCGCCCTGACTTGGTCGCGTTTGGAAGAGGAGTGCCACCAAACCATAATAGGTACAAATTTAGTACTTTCTGTCAATCAAGTATGGTTTATTGTCTACATGTCAATCTTTAAATTATTAGCATAGTCCTTATAATAACGGTGGAGCGCCTTGATGAGTAAATGATAGCAAACCAGTGAAAAATCCCCAAAACTCAGTCAGTGGAGCTCCACCCGTATACATGTCAATAGCGTCATTATCGATTGGATTAGTCGACCGTAGCGGACAATTCGATCGCTCATTGGATTAAAATTATCACGTGGTAAGAAATGTGCATTGGACAATCGATTACTATAATGGTTTAGTACTGCATACAGCATATTTCGGTTTAATCTTCACTAAGCGGGTTTATGGCTGAAAAGGTCACGGTGAATTTGCCGTGGACAAAACTGCACTATGAGATGTTTGGTACGTTTTGAGAGATTTTGGTAAAATTTGAGAGATTTTTAAAAATTTAGATTTTTGACAATCCCGGGATCTGATTGGGCATTTGAGCTGTTTGTAGTAAAAAAAACCCACTTACAATGCAGGCATACAACATAGCACAACAACTGTCATGACTGAAACTTATAAGATTGTATGCCGTTAAAAATAGCCATTGTTGCTTCCCGAATAATACAGCATAAGCTTACCAAAATGTATTCATTTTTATGAAATGATGCATTCTTATACGTCTCTCTAAATGTAAAAGAGTGAAAAACTCACTCCCCAAAAGAGTAATTCACTTATAAAACCACTCAAAAATGAGTGAAATGTGTTTTTAAACTTCACAACCACTCAAAAAAAGAGTGAAAATCACTCTAAAAGAGTGAATTTCAACTCGTTCAAGGAGTTAAATGAAGGACAACACATTTTTAGAGTTGTCCTTCATTTAACTCCTTGAAAGAGTTAAAATTCACTCTTAAAGAGTGTTTTTTACTCTTTTTTGAGTGGTTCTAAAGTTAAAAAACACATTTCACTCCTATTTGAGTGGTCTTACAAGTGAATCACTCTTTTTGGGAGTGAGTTTTTCACTCTTTTACATTTAGAATACAGCTGCCATTTATATCTCCATATTAGCTATTAAATGGACATCTTCACAAGTTTCTTGCAAAACAATCTGCTGTCAACTACCGTACGTTGTATTGAGACTCGAATACCTTTGATTTTTTTATTCCGCTGTCGTTAGAATATGTCAGCTGCCATACAATGCCCAGGGCATGCTCATACCTTTGGGCAGCGCTCAATGGACAATATTCATAACAACTCCCCCTTTCACCCCTGGGTAGAGAGAGGCAGGTAAGGTAAAGCGCCTTGCCCAAGAGCACAACACGATATAGCACTGCGGGGTTCGAACTCGCAATCCACCGACTAGTACAAGGCGAAGCCCGTACCGGTACCGATGCGCCAACGTATATAACGCCCCATATACTACTGTTTAACCATGATAATACTATACTAAGACTGTGTAAGCACGATTGTTTTGCTTTGTGTGGTAAAGTACAATATGAAAGTGTTAAAAATTCTTTTAATATTATCCATTTAACAAAAATAATATTATAGAATTGCGAAGCTTGGCAAACACGGCAAAGCTGACATGCATTTTAAAAGGTTATGTCAATTGGAAACGAAAAAAAGAAGAAGATAAAATTGTTCGTTTGGCAGCAAAGATGAATTCTTAAAACACTTGAGAACGTTCCTGCATTCTCATTGGTTCTTACCCGTGTGATATGACACGATATCACCATGATCACACGGGTCATCGCGTGTGCATCAACGCGATACGCGTGCTCGCCATTTGAACCAATCGGAGGCGCATTATAGCAACAACGGGACTGATCGATTTTAAGCCCCGGGTATTGTAAAATGTTGGATTGAATTTGATTAAAATTTGTAATACTTATGATATTTCTATTTGAATTGAAATGTTTAAGAATGAGAATAAAGGTATTGTTTTTAGCCGCTGTCGTGCATCTATCGTCTCATATAACACGGGCGACATCATTTAATTTTGGCGTAAAATAATGATGTCGCCCGTGTTATATGAGACGATAGATGCACTCCAGTGGCTAAAACCAATACTTTTATTCTCTAAATATCAATTATTAAATTAACTGACCTTCATTGTTATTGCTAGATTTATTGATTGGTAAACGTTCCATTACAACCAACGCGTATAAATACATACAAATGCCAAACAAACACAAAACGTTTTTGACATCATTCGCAAAAGGTTAGAAAAGGTTGCCAGAAAGCGTTTAAATGTCGGGTTATATAAAGGACACTAAAGGGTATAAAACGTTTTCATAACATTCAAAAACATTTGTTGATAATCTACTGCAAATATTCTAACATAATGTCATTCAAGTGTTATCAAAATATTTGGCAAAAAATGTTTGCAAAGAATTGTTTTTAAAAATATTGTTGTAGTGTGTTTCCATGCAAAACGTTTTAAAACATCTAAACTAAAACCCAAAATATAACTTGTTTAAAACGTTTTGAAAACATTTTTGTGTTTGCTGCGTAGATGTTGAAAAAGAACCGGGAAAAAGAATGATTTTTAAAGAATTTTCGACACGTCTGTTGTAGCTTATTACGCTGACAAACATTGATTTTGAAGTTTATACACTGCGAATTTCTCAAAATACCTTGACGAGTTCTGGATTCGTGTGTTCAAGAGCATAATCTAGCTTCTGATGGCGATGTCATGATTAAGGGGTGGGGTATGAACGTTTGGACAGTATTTATTTTGGGACATTAGAGCACATCAGACATATCAATTGCATTCTGAATACGAAGAATGTCATTTTGATATCAAATAATTTTGATTTTTTGAAATTCGCAATTTAATACACATTTTATGGCAAATCATTAAAAATTGATATTTTTGATATTTAACAGTACTTGAAGTAAACTTTGTAAATCTGATGATTTATACTTAAAGTGTATGTAGGTGGGATGAAAAGCCGACGGTCAATTGAAAATTTTGACCTTTCGTATTGAAGATATGGATTTTTTTTCCAAAACACCAAAACAAATTAGGTCTTTTTGGGAAAAAATCCATATCTTCAATATGAAAGGTCAAAATTTTCAATTGACCGTCGGCTTTTCCTCCCTGCTACATACACTTTAAGAATATATCATTAGATTTATATAATTTACTTCGAGGACTGTTATATATCAAAATTTGAAAAATATCAATTTGTCATAAAATTTGTATTATATTGTGATTTTCAAAAATGAAAATTATTTGATATCAGAAAGACATGCTTCGTATTCAGAATGCAATTCGATAGGTCTGAGGTGCTCTCATGTCCCAAAAAATACTGTCGAAACGCAATAAACGCTCATTTTAGATCCCTTAAGCCCGGGAAATATATCAAATTATTTGACGTTGCTCAAGTCTCTGTGGGTTGAAGATTCTGTTTGTACAAGAAAATATCCCAGATGTCTGGATAAATGGCTCCAAAGAACCTGAGACGATAAAAAATCAGAACGCGTCCAATGTGTTAAAATGTAACAAATTTTAAACACATCGGAGGCGTTACGATTTCGAATTTGAATCCAGAACGCGTCCGAGGTGTTGTGAGCTGATCTTGGTAAATTGCAAAAATATAATAAAATAAGTCCTGAATTTTTATCATGTATCCTTGATTCTGTCTCTCTTGCTATTTTGCACGAGTCTGATGTATTTTTTCCTTCAAATTTCATCTCAAAGTCCGTATCGTTTACAGTCAAGGTAATATCGGTCGGGGTTGACTGGAGGCAGTATTAGCACGAAGTCTTCATCTGTCCATGGTTCGAATCCCCGTACACTTGTGCGTGAGTAGCGTGACTTCACTTGCTTCGCCCCAACTACATGAACTATGTGTACTGGGAAGCAGCAGAGTTGTACAATTGTTATGTGCAAGTGTCGTAAATCGCCCTTATCTCCACCTAAAATCACCAACATTAATCTCCATCTAAAATCACCAACATCCATCTAAAATAACAAAATCCGATTGTCTTTTAAGGACCAACTGAAAAAGGTTAGCTCCCCTTCACTCTGCGATTGATTTAAACATGCAAAAATTCCATTTCACAACTGTTTTCTAAGTTTTTCTATTAATAATAATTAAGTCTATTGACTGCAAAACGTAATAAATCCAACACCCATTTCAACATTTGACGAAGATCCTGTGGGCTTCAATATCACCCAACTTCTGCTTGACGACCAGCTTGCCATCTTCTATGGTACGGGTCAAGACCGGGTTCTTATCATTGTTGACACACTTCTGCACCAATGCATTGCCATCCCAAGTAACCAGTACTTGATTCTCCTCATCTTTCAAGGGATGTTTGTCCTTAAACTCCTCACCCACCTTGAACTTCATCTCGGTCGTTTTGAGTGGCACCTTCATAATGATGGTAAAATCATCACCGTCTTGTTTTATGGTGATTTCAGGACTCACATTCGCAGCGGCTTTCCGTACGACAAAATTGACGTTCATTGCCGCGAGTAGCTCTTCAAAGTTAGGACTGGTGCTTTCAAGCTTCCATGTTCCGTTGAAATCGGCTGGTGATGCGTTTTCTGCCATTATGGTAAATTGGAAAAATTAATATGCCCAACAAGAGGAAGATGCTCGGTGCAATAATGCTACTCAGAACCTCAAAATGGACGTTCCTTAGCCGCGAACTGTATGGATAGAGTAGTATTACCGTAGTGACCAATATTTTATCATGCTATAGCATACAATCTGACCCGAATGCAATTATGCAATCAATAATTGAATTGTATTTCTACTGCTGTTGCGAGAAAAAGCGTAAAACTGTCGCAAGCTCTGCGTGACTGCCTGGTCATTTTAATATAATTATTGATGTTTTATTATTTTCCTCACCATTCAGAGAAGCAGAAGTAATTATCAATGTCCTTGAACTTTTACTAGTATTATAATAGATTGTGATGAACATGTGTTTGTATGCGTGTATGGGGTGGGGGGAGGGGGTGGTGTGCGCATTTTGTGCAATAAATGTGAACGTAATGTCTTTGGAAGAAAATGGTATTGCTGGTGGTGGTAAAACAACATTGTGACAGTACAGAGATCCCGGGACAGAGATATAGGAAAAGCCATGCAAGTCGCGATTGGCGACTTGCAAATAGCGATTATCACGGAAATTGTAATTTTATTTTTAAGCCTAGTTAGGTGAAATACGATGCTTGAAAATTACGCCAAAATATGGAAACGAATTCCAACTTTCCTTGTGCTTTTCTGGTAGAACTTATCATGTGGAAGACATAGGGTACAAAAATAAATTGAAATTTTGTGCAATTATTGGAGACTGGGGCAAAGTAGACCATTTTTTTTGGCCAACCCAAACAGGATTAAAAAGTAAGGCAAGGCGAGGCAAAACTTTAGGTTTATAATCAAATAATGACATTAATAAAGTTGATCAAAACGAAGTTTTATTAAATGGTGTGAACTTGAAAAAGTCTTTAGGCCGGGGAAAAGTGAAACGTGGAGCGGGCATTACAGAAATGCATCCCCTTCAGGTGTGTCTGCATTGTCAACACCACTTAGGGCCGCGGCCTCATAGTACATCAGTAGCCTACTATGGCCAGATACATTTGTATTACATAGTTCTGAGTGGGGTCTGTTTCCAGTGTTCCACTTTGGGCCATCCATTTTGGACTACAGGGTGTCCCTAAAGTGTATCGTCGGAAACTGAATTTTTCTGGTATTTTAACGCACAAACCAAACATAACTCAATAATCGACGTGATTGAGGAATATATCAGCTATCACATACTTTTTGAATCTTGAAAATTGACCGCTCCATTTTTGAAACACCAGAATTTTACGAAACCATCTCATTTTCAATCCGTTTAATTTTTTCATCTGTGGGACATAAGCTATAGACGAATCCAACGAGCCAAGTCATGGTCAGGATTTGGTCGACCATCTTTGGGTCCCCGCCACACCAAAAAGCCGCTTAAAAATCGATGTTAGATTCTTTTATGTTGTAAACTGTCATCATTCTTTTGTCTATACGTGTAACGCGGGTGATAGAATGCAGTTTAAAATACCCTCCAAGGCCGCATTATTTCACATTTTAGGTGAAATTGAGCCGACGGGGACCCAACTTTGGCAGCCATTGAGGTATAGGAATGCGTGAAATTGGAACCCCGACCCTTTGCTTGGATAAATGGCTGTGTCGTGGTCTGTGACCACAGCTATATGTCTAGTTTATTTTGTTCTCTTGTTTCCCGTTTTATATTCGTTCCTCGCTTGTTATAGCTGAATGCTTCTCTACCTAGCAATAGATGAGCAAATAAGATCTGACCAATAAGCATGGGCGTTAATTATTATTACGAAAAGAACAGTCCACTTCATTGGTCAATTATCAAAGCTCGTTGCAAGCGACTTGTTTATGTAAATTGTGTAAATTCCGTTTATCTTAGGGCCTATACTCAATAATTTGTAATATCTAGATGTCAACCAGCTTGCTTATTATCAATAATATTTTCTACACATCTTATATGCTACGTGTGCTTTACCGCATCCATTTTATTGTTAAACCAGAGAAGATGTAGTTATATAGATAAAAACAGGCGTGAACCAAAGAGGTGAAAAATAGTTTAATAGTAGGGAGGGGATCGCAAGCTAGCAGCGGAGGAGCAAGAAGAGGCTTTGCTCCGGTCTCCGTCGTCGAGAATCGACAACAAAATCCGAATACACATTCCATGAGCATGAGTTGGTAAGTTTTGGTGTTGAGATATGTTAAAACAAGATATTCCTAAAAAAATTTGGTATCAGTTCCAATTTACAATGTAGTTATTATTTGAATGTAATGTTAAAGAGAAGTTTTGCACTGCAGCACTGACAAGAACATTTAGTGGTAGTTCATTTATCAGTAAATAGGCCTAATTATACACTACATAGGCCTACGTGTTTTGGCGCAGCGTCAGCCTTCTATTTTTCAAATTTTTTTCACAGGACGAAGATGGCGAATTCTATCATTCGATATTATCAAGACAGAGACATGCATTATTCCTGACAGAGATTGCATCTGACGTTATCTGTCAAAACAAACTCGTTTGTTTACAAGTGTCGTGATGATGACTTGCTGAACGCGGCGGTATAACCGGCCGCCGCCGCCTTATTGTTAATTTTGCACCTTCAAACATACAAACCATCTCAAAAGTTAGGTCTTTATAGTAGGAAACTTTCCTTCGCGAAGGCACCATGTCAACAATGCCTAGAAAAGTTGCTTTTTGCCTTGTAAAAGTACGTAATTTTCGCCATTTTCTGCTCAAGATTCTGCGCACGCGCACGGCTATGCTCCCGATACATTTATTCAAATAGACAGCCTGAGTCTACATGGTCTAGTACATCAGCTGTGGTCCGTTTCGTTGCTGCAAATAATATTGATATTGATATCGATATTGATATTTTACAGATCATGTGATCTTTCGATATGATTCGAAGTGTCACGTAATCGTCAAACCTGTATTAGGTGTCAGTTCTCAGGAACTGACACAAAAAATAGTTTGTGCAATGAGTTTTAAATTTCAACAGATGATAGGGCTCGACGTCCTGATGTAATGTATACTGTGACATTTCAAAGAATTATGTGTGATATCATTGTACTATAAATATATAAACCACATAATGGGCTATTCCAGATGTATTCCGCACCCCCCCCTATGGAAGACATTAAAAAAAAAATACAATTCCAGCTGGAATTGAGATGTGTCTAGAATTCCAGCAGTCATTTTTTCGGCTGGAGGGTATGGAAGACATTGAGATTAGGTGAAATTCCGGCTGCTAAAATAAACGAAAAAACAAGAGTGGGGATTGTGAAAGGCCATGATGTGCCTATGGAAGACATTCACATTTCTTAATATTCCGGCTGGAAAATGGTCAAAAATGCTCCAATTCCAGCAGAATCTTCACTTATGATCACCATCTCGATTAACCTATGAAAGACATTTACTTGAATTCTGGCTGGAAACAAAAAATGTTCTAATTCCTGCTGGAACCCTATGGAAGACATTTACATTTACGTGAATTCCGGCTGGCCATATTAGACATATTACCACAATTCCGGCAGTGTCTTCCATGGGTTTTTCCTGACATGTGAATTCCGGCTGTCAATTTAGCCCTGAATTCCGGAAGTGTCTTCCATAGGGGGGGGGGGGGTGCGGAATACATCTGGAATAGCCCAATGATTCGAACATACCATACAGTGATAAAGACACAGAATCGAATATTTCATATAGTATATATAGCCATACTAGTACATGTCTGTATATTTAAAGTACTATAATGCCGTGGACAGTATAGCGACGTGCACCTGATGATGAGGAGGAGGTTTTGGTACTGAACATAAAGTTATGTAATTTCAAATAGATCCTCCAGGATCTAGCCTGCGTGCTCGGCCCCTATAGACGAATCCAACGAGCCAAGTCATGGTCAGGATTTGGTCGGCCATCTTTGGGTAGCCGCCAGTACCAACCTGGTGTTTTGAGCGCCCCATTGTGCAAATAAAAGCCGCCTAACACCTAGAGAAGATGCAAGGACGAGGAGGGATAATAGAATAATATATACAATAGAGATAATTCCGCAGGTAATCCCGTCGCATCTATTCATACATAGTCCTTTTGTTCGCAAGTACATCCATTTGTAGCGTTTGATATGGTGTAGTTAATCCTGTGTTTTCGCGGAAGGTGTAAAACGGGTGATGGAATGCAGTTTAAAAAAAGGCCGAATCATTTCACATTTTGGGTGCATTGTAGCCGACGGCTACCCAACTAAAGGATGCTAGTCAGGTGTAGGAATGCGTGGATTTGGATTCATCTATAGAGGTTATCCGTGTTCTATAAGCTGCAAATCCTATCAGCGACTGCTATACCTTGTTTAGGACTTTCAAAAGAAGTACCTGCATGTTTTCAAAATAGCCCGGCAAAGTCATGCAGCAGCTGATGCAGGTAACTCCGAGGTCGTGCATTGAATTGGTTTGAATGAGGAATACTACGGGAACCAGCGCCTTTTGTTAGAAGTCACACATGAGTAAAGTGGATAACCTATATCTCGAAACTATTAAACAAGGTGGAACGAAATGGCCATGCGTGGCTGTTGATTAACTAGTGGATTCGCCCTACTATCATGGCAATTTCTGACACGAAGCTGTGGGATGATGAGGTTGTGTTACACTAGACGACTAAATTTCACACCCGGATTTAAAATAAAAATATACTATCAAGCATTATGGGTTTCTTCTGATATTTACTGAAAGAATGAAAATTATTGCTTTTTATTTGGCTGGAAAAGGTGTAGCTCCCAATTTCGGTCGCCGAATTCAATTGGTGCATTGCCTAATTAAATGAATGAGTGAGTCGCGCATAACAATAGCCTGCGAGTAACTAGTGTTCCGAGTGTCTTCGTATTACTTTATTTATAAGTTTCATCTTATTAAATTTTCATCTTTGAGGCTTTCATTTCTGTATTTATGATCCAGTCGTTGACAATGAGCGATTGCGATATTATGAGCAATTGTTTTGTGCTGCTTTGAATAATACGATTCATTTCGTTGGTCCAAAACACCCGCTATTGTAGTATAAATTTATCTTCCTCATCAGTATATACTTGGCTTTATAAACATCTCAAAAAAAGTAACTAACCCCCTAAAATAATGGCCAATTTTCAAAAACGGGCTATTGTATTACAAATCTGTAAAATGCGTTTGAAGCAGAATTTATTTCTGCGCATTTTGACACCTTATTTGATACGATAGCCCAGAAAACAATAAAACACCGGTTAAATTAATGTAGTGAGGTCCAGATTTTGAAAGTTGCACTTACCACGTTGCTTACAACAATACAAAAACACTCAGATATCATTACACAGATTTTCTTCCATTATACTGAATACAAATCAATAGAATTTACTGCAACTTTCAAATCTTGGGCTACATTGATTTAAATATAGGCCTAGGCTGTGACGTCAATATTTAGTCAATTGCTACAAATGAGGTGTCAACTTGTGCAGAAAAAAATTCTGCTTCCAACGCATTTTAAAGATTTGTAATACAATCGCCCGTTTTTGAATAATGGCCATTATTTAAGGGGGTTAGTTACTTTTTTTTAAATGTTTATTTTGATTATTAAACCTGAGACGAGGTATATTCGTCTCAGATTAAACGAGTGCAGTCGTCTATGTCATTTGGAATCGATAACTTCGTCGTATTTTCATTGTTTTTCACCAATATGACTATGCGTTTTGTTCAAGCAATGAAATCTTTATTTTATCTTATTTTATTTTATACTGATGAGGAAGCTATTTTTGCCAATTTTCTTTTTGCAAGACACAATAGAAATATCGATTATTTCTGCTGGTTGTTAGGCTGGTTGCTAGACTGAGCTGAGTAAAGCCCGGCTGTAATCTATTGTTTTATCAGGTTAGATATTTTTGCCAGTTAAGTGTTTTTCTTCACTGCTCTAGGTGGTACCAAATGAGATTGGGGGGGGGGGGGGGGTGGGTGGGTGTAGAATTGTCACCCCTGGGCGATTACAGATTTCCAAGGTCAAACTTTATACAGGGGTGAAAATTCAAACTGCTAATTTTTTTGTTTCCTAAGGATTCAGAAAATATTGTAACGGATCCGAGCTTGCCCCTAATACTTTTGTAAACGACTGATGGAGAAGACTAGCCTTCTAAAGTGGTAGCGTAGTATCAAAGACTAGAATTCTCCCCAAACATGTTAAATCAGTGATGCATGAAATGAGTAGGCTAACAGGTATAGAATGAGACTCGACGATTCTGTTTTATATTTGCTTCTTTTGTTCTTTATTATGTGATGCGATCAAGCAAAATCAGTCGGAACTCGGAAATATTTAATTCTCAGTTTCTTATAGGATAGTAAAAAACAGTTACAAAGCTGCATTTTGCAGAAAACCCCATTGAAATTGAACAACCAGTTCCGAAGATATGAGCAATTAGGGAGTGTTCATAAATACTTTGGGGGGTGTGGAAAAGTTGGAACCTCGGACGTCAAAAAAATTTGATCCCCCCTAAAAAGGGTGGATTTTTTTGATCCCCGCCTTTTATGGTCTAAATTTTTTGGGATCCCCCTTCATGTCCTAAAAAAGAAACCAAAAATATACATCATTAACAGTGGCATAGATTTCCTTTTGACATTGGGGTTGGAGAAAATTTTTTGAAGTCCAGTGAATCCAGCACCTTTTGCCGACAAAATACGTTTATGGTAAAAATGCGCGCGAAGCAAAAAGGGGGTAATGAAACTGTAACAAGGTACTGTGGCGTAGTGTCATAGGGTCAGGGGTGGCACGTATCCCCCAATCTATTTAGAAAATCACATAAGAACATTGCTGAAAAGTGGCATGTGCGCCATTAATTAATTCACACGCTGGTTCCGTAGCCAGCATGATGATAATATATAGCATGCTTGCCATTGAGACCAGAGTAATGCTCTTGAACTCTTCATACTCGGGTCTGGTCGCCAACGTCAAATACTAGCCAAACCCATTTACCAACACCGCCTCATACACAGTACCCTATCGCTCTTTAATATGTTCGTGATTTACATTGATAACCATATAATTACCTTAGCCAAATGGCATTTGGCTAAGCTTTTTCTTAGGTTCTGATTCTTTCTTTCTTTCTTCTACCAATCGTATAATGAGCCATCGTAGCCATACGTGTTTGTCAATTTTGACGAAATTTGGTTATTATGACCATTGGGGGTGCCACAAATGTCATGTGAAAATGTCTGGCGCAAATGTCATGTCAAGGTCATTATAGCCCAAAACGTGTTTTTCACTTAAAATGCTACTCATTCCCCATATTACATAGCACCGTGACATCACTTGCACACACACATGCATCGTCTATAGCCAGTGTCTAAAAGTTGTACACAGAATCGGGGTCAAAGGTCATTTAGGGGTCATTTCCGGCATGTAACCAAATACCTTAAATCGGCCATCGTAGCCATATGCTTTTTGCCATGTTGACCATAGTTGAGCACTAGGACCATTGGGTGGTGCCACAAATGCGGTCAAAGTTCTTCCACTTACGGACAATGACCAAAAACGTAATTTTAACTAAAATTGACTGGGGGGGCCCCTATGACCCCCATGATAGATTTGCACACAAATATGTCATCCATACAGCAAAGATATATAGTCCTTAACAAGCCCATTGTGGTTCAATGAGCCATGTATAATAATATATGTATACATTATAGTAAGAATAGGTATGTCCTTGCAAGGCTTTTAAAGATAGATAAACAATCTTTACAGAGCCTTCCAAGGGCATCTGTGTATTTACCTAGCTGAGCTAGGTCCTGTTTTTCTATCCGATTCTTAACTTCTTTCTTTCTTTACCAAATACTTTCAAAATGCTGCTGCTCCCGTAAATGACATAGTAGTAGCCCTACAATGTCGTCACCACCAGGAATTACCATAGGCTGGTGGTACAAATGTCGCATGAACAACTCTAGGTCAAAGGTCATAAAAAGATCAACATCGCTGGCTAAGGGCCGTGCTCTGTGAGCACAATGTCTAGTTGCTTTTCTCTTTGGTTCAACAACAGGTGGATACCAAACAGTGACATCTAGAACACGGTCATGATTACGGCAGAATTCGGCAACGGTGTTATACATCAGTGTGAAACCAGCCAACTAACTTGTCGAACATACTTTTAGGTTTTAATCGACATGAGCCCTAGTAATGCTGTCATCTTTCTGAAGTTCATTGGAATTAAAAATCTACCACATTAATCTACAGGATCAGTGTCCAAACAAGTGCTTCTTTCCTGACCTCGTTCTCATCATTTCTTCGGCTAAATCAACATATAATCTGTCGTAAAACCTATCCCATACGTTCATTCCGAGTTAAGCTTTACACTATCATGACTATCGAGCGGGCTATCGAGTGTATAAAAGTGTACTGAAGAGGCATCCGCCGTGAACGGTGAATATTTAATTATATAAATGATACATATTTTATGTTATTATTATAATATTGTAGTCATTGTTATACTGTACTTATTTTGGAACACTTAACTTATTGAGTTGTACAATTACTGTTCTTATACTTCGCTATAAACTGCATAATATCTTCTGCTCAAAATGGACGCGCCCTATCGATGAGCCAAAATGCGAATGACAGCCTTTTTTGTGGGAAATTCAATAAAAAAAATAGGAAAAACGTTAGTGAGGCTGAATTACAAGCCAATTAAACAATTTTACTTTTGTCAGACATTACCAACTAAAACAAGTTTATTTTGAAGTATTCATTTTGCAAGTTTTTTGTAATCGATGTTCTGTGAAAAGTTAAAGCATGTAGTAAGCATCAAATACTAGGTTTTTGATTATTTCGAAACTAACGTCAAAATGACCAATTTGGAAGGTCCTATTCTTGTTCCCCTGATCTTCTTCAATTTGGTGTTTCATGTCATTGCTAGCTTACAAGTTGTTCCTCTCTGGAATATTGCTGACAAAAATAGCTTCCAATGCTCTCTTACCAAGGATAAAAACAAATAATTGATGAAGTCACGTTCGCTTTCAGTGGAGATGCAGTCAAAACTTGCGGCTTGCAAATAACAGCATCAAAAGGAACAGGAGTTTTGTTACGCGTACTTGATGGAATGCTGCCTGATACCTTTTTGCACATGGATAAGCAAGGCGATCTTTTGAATTGTGAGAATAGATATATTGTTATTGTCGCAAATGATATATGTTCAATTGTATTCTCCCATACTGATCTTCAGCTTTTTCTGTATGGTAATACCAAAGTCCTTATCAATAGTATACCAATGAACCAGTCTCTGTCTTTGTGCTCAGAAAGTGATGGTGAACAACAACAGACTTTTTCCGGAATAGACACTCAGTATTGTGATACAAATGAATTCAATCACACTATTTTCTGTCTGCCGTCTGCATTTCCTTGTTCTTTTGAATTTCCACCTGATTGCAATGCTACTGTTGGTAACAAATATGTACATTTCACATGCCACAGCCCCAAGGATAGCTATGCAGCTCTTATCATTTATCCAGATGATATCATTACATCATTAACCATATCAGAACAGAATGTAGTGGAGATCTCCCGAAATGCTTTTGTCAGTCTCACACGTTTGGTAACAATTGACATCAGTTCGAATAGAATATCAAAAGTACATTCCCTTGCGTTTACGGGTTTAAAATTTCTATCATATCTGTTTTTACAGTATAATAACCTGGTCTCCATAGCCATTGATTTATTTCAAGATTTGCCGCAACTTGTTTTGCTAGATTTATATGCGAACCAAATCCAAGTTTTACCAAGTGGGTTGTTCAATGAGCTGACAAACATTGAAACGTTGTATCTCGGTGAAAATAAAATAATTGCATTAAATGACGATTCGTTCAATGAAAATAGTAAGTTGACTTTACTCTACCTTAACGACAACAACCTGACAGTTTTGCCAAGTGGGTTGTTCAATGAGTTGACACACATTGAACAGTTGTATCTCGGTTTTAATCAAATAATTTCATTAGAAGATGATATGTTCAATGAAGCTAGTGAGCTGACCATACTGGGTCTGAACGACAACAACCTTACACTTTTATCAAGTGGGTTGTTCAAAAGATTGACTAACCTTGCACAGTTGTATCTCGGTGGAAATGAAATAATTTCATTAGATGATGATTTGTTCAAAGAAAATAGTAAGTTGACTATACTGGGTCTGAACAACAATAACCTTACCGTTTTGCCAAGTGTGTTGTTCAAAGGGTTGGTAAACCTTGCACAGCTGTATCTGGATAGAAATCAAATAATTTCATTAAATAACGATTCGTTAAATGAAAATAGTAAGCTGACTTTACTCTATCTTAACGACAACAACCTTACACTTTTACCAAGTGGGTTGTTCAAAGGGTTGACAAACCTTGAAGAGTTGTCTCTCAGTAGAAACCAAATTATATCTGTAGATGATGATTTGTTCAAAGAAAATAATAAGCTGACTTTACTCTACCTTAACGACAATAACCTTACACTTTTACCAAGTGGGTTGTTCAATGAGTTGACAAACCTTGAAAAGTTGTATATCGGTTTTAATCAAATAATTTCATTAGATGATGATTTGTTCAATGAAGCTAGTAAACTGACTATACTGGGTCTGAACGACAACAACCTATCACTTTTACCAAGTGCGTTGTTCAAAGGATTGGTAAACCTTGAACAGTTGTCTCTCGGTGGAAATCAAATAATTTCATTAGATGATGATTTGTTCAATGACAATAGTAAGTTGACTATACTGGGTCTGAACGACAACAACTTTACCATTTTGCCAAGTGTGTTGTTCAAAGGATTGGCAAACCTTGCACAGCTGTATCTGGATAGAAATCAAATTATTTCATTAAATGACGATTCGTTCAATGAAAATAGTAAGTTGACTTTACTCTATCTTAACGACAACAACCTTACACTGTTACCAAGTGGGTTGTTCAAAGGGTTGACAAACCTTGAAGAGTTGTCTCTCAGTGGAAATCAAATTATTTCTTTAGATGGTGATTTGTTCAATGAAAATAGTAAGCTGACTTTACTCTACCTTAACGACAACAACCTTACAGTTTTACCAAGTGGGTTGTTCATTGAGTTGACACACATTGAAAAGTTGTATCTCGGTGAAAATCAAATAATTTCATTAGATGATGATATGTTCAATGAAGCTAGTAAACTGACTATACTGGGTCTGAACGACAACATTCTGACACTTTTACCAAGTGTGTTGTTCAAAGGGTTGGCAAACCTTAAACAGTTACATCTTAGTGGAAATCAAATAATTTCATTAGATGATGATTTGTTCAATGAAGCTAGTAAGCTGACTTTACTCTATCTTAACGACAACAACCTGACACTTTTACCAAGTGGGTTGTTCAAAGGGTTGACAAACCTTGCACGGTTGACACTCGATGGAAATCAAATAGTGTCATTAAATGATGATTTGTTCAATGAAAATAGTAAGTTGACTCTACTCTACCTTAACGACACCAACCTGACACTTTTACCAAGTGGGTTGTTCAAAGGATTTACAAACCTTGAACAATTGTATCTCGGTGTAAATGAAATAATTTCATTAGATGATGATTTGTTCAATGAAGCTAGTAAACTGACTAAACTGGGTCTGAACGACAACAACTTGACACTTTTACCAAGTGGGTTGTTCAAAGGGTTGAAAAACCTTGAAGAGTTGTATCTCGGTGGAAATGAAATAATTTCATTAGATGATGATTTGTTCAATGAAAATAGTAAGTTGACCTTCCTCTATATTAACGACAACAGCCTTACAATTTTACCAAGTGGGTTATTCAAAGGGTTGGCAAACCTTGCAGAGTTGTATTTCGATAGAAATCAAATAATTTCATTAAATGATAATTTGTTCAATGAAACTAATAAGCTGACTAAACTGGGTCTGAACAACAATAACCTTTCCGTTTTGCCAAGTGTGTTGTTCAAAGGATTGGCAAACCTTGAACAGTTGTATCTCGATGGAAATCAAATAATGTCATTAAATGACGATCCGTTCAATGAAAATAGTAAGTTGACTATACTCTACCTTAATAACAACAACCTGACACTTTTACCAAGTGGGTTGTTCATTGAGTTGACATACATTAAACAGTTGAATCTTGGTCAAAATCAAATAATTGCATTAGATGATGATTTGTTCAATGAAAATAGTAAGTTGACCTTCCTCTATATTAACGACAACAACCTGACACTTTTACCAAGTGGGTTGTTCAAAGGGTTGGTAAACCTTGCACGGTTGAATCTCGATGGTAATCAGATAATTTCATTAGATGATACTATCTTCAATGAAACGAGTAAGCTGACTATACTCTATTTAAAAAACAACAACCTGTCACATTTACCAACTGGGTTGTTCAAAAAATTGACAAATCTTGAAAAGTTATA
Source organism: Amphiura filiformis (assembly GCF_039555335.1). NCBI lineage: Eukaryota > Metazoa > Echinodermata > Ophiuroidea > Amphilepidida > Amphiuridae > Amphiura > Amphiura filiformis. Next base: position 173,312 of record NW_027305527.1, read on the forward strand.
TCTCGATGGTAATCAAATAATTTCATTAGATGATGATTTGTTCAAAGAAACTAATAAGCTGACTTTACTCTACCTTAATAACACTAACCTGACACTTTTACCAAGTGGGTTGTTCAAAGGGTTGACAAACCTTGCACAGCTGTATCTCGATGGTAATCAAATAATTTCATTAGATGATACTATCTTCAATGAAACGAGTAAGCTGACTATACTCTATTTTAAAGACAACAACCTTACACATTTACCAACTGGGTTGTTCAAAGAATTGACAAATCTTGAAATGTTGTATCTCGATGGTAATCAAATAATTTCATTAGATGATGATTTGTTCAAAGAAACTAATAAGCTGACTTTACTCTACCTAAGCAACAACAACCTGACACTTTTACCAAGTGGGTTGTTCAAAGGATTGACAAACCTTGCACAGCTGTATCTCGATGGTAATCAAATAATTTCATTAGATGATACTTTCTTCAATGAAACGAGTAAGCTGACTATACTGGGTCTGAACGACAACAACCTAACAATTGTACCAAGTGGGTTGTTCAAAGGATTGACAAACCTTAAACAGTTGCGTCTCTTTAGAAATCAAATAATTTTATTAGATGCCGATTTGTTCAATGAAACTAGTAAGCTGATTTTACTCTATCTGCACTACAACAACATGACATTTTTACCCGGTGGGATATTCAAAGGGTTGACAAACCTGAAAGAATTGTTCATCTTTGGAAATCAACTAATTTCATTAGATGGTGATTTGTTCAATGAAACTAGTAAGCTGACTATACTGTATTTAGCTATCAACAACCTGACACTTTTACCGATCAGGTTGTTCAAAGGGTTGACAAACCTTAAAAAATTGGTGCTCTTTAGAAATCAAATCATTTCATTAGATTATAATTTGTTCAATGAAACCAGTAAGCTGGTTACACTGGATATGTCGGATAACAGCCTTACACTTTTACCAAGTGGGTTGTTCAAAGGGTTAACAAACCTTAAACGGTTGCGTCTCTTTAGAAATCAAATCATTTCATTACATGATGATTTGTTTAATGAAACTAGTAAGCTGACTTTTGTGGATCTGTCTAATAACAATCTGACACTTTTACCAAGTGGGTTATTTAAAGGGTTGACAAACCTTAAGATCTTGGAGCTCTTTGATAATAAATTAAAACATCTGCCGATGCAATTGTTCTTACGACTTCATAACCTCACAATGTTATTTCTCAGTCGAAATATATTAATATCATTAGATGATCAATTGTTTCAGGATTTGTCCAACTTGTATGTGTTGAAATTAGATGGTAATAAATTTGTGAACGTAGAACATAATATATTTTGGAAGCTTCTTAATTTGGAATTCCTGTCTTTGGGTGACTCATTGACTAATTTAAACTACAAAACATTTAAAGGATTGAAACATCTTCAAATATTGGAACTAAAAAACAATCAGCTGCGTGTCTTGGATTCACAAATATTCAAAGATACCCCAAACCTCCGTCATCTGGTCTTGGATGGTAACCAGTTTACAAATATTCCAAATTTGAACTATTTAAAGAAACTTGCTTTTATTGGCTTAAAAGACAACAAACTGACTATGATAGATAAGTCTACATTTAGTGGTTTACCAACGCACATTGAAATTAGTGTAAATCAACCTGAAGTCTGTGAATGCTATGTACCAAGTGATATTAATTGTGTAGCATTAGACGTGAGATCTCCGTATTTGACATGCGACAGGTTATTATCTAATAAGGTGTTGATGGGCATGATGTGGCTTATTGGTGTGAACGCCCTAGCTGGAAATATTTTTGTTTTAAGTAGGAAAAAAACAAAAGACGAAAAAGGTAAAGTTCAAACATTCCTGCTTACCAATCTAGCGCTGTCTGATTTACTCATGGGTATGTATATGCTAGTTATAGCATCCGCTGATAATTATTTTGGCGAACATTTTCCTATGCAAGCTGAGTCCTGGAGAACTGGTATTACTTGCAAAATTACTGGAGCAATGTCAATAGTATCCAGTGAAGCTTCTGTTTTCTTTGTGACATTGATAAGTATTGACAGGTTCATGAACATTCGTTTTCCTTACTCTCAGCGGAAGTTGAGGAAAACGTCATCAGCTTTAGTAGTAAGAATTATTTGGCTGCTTTCTTTGGCATTAGGTGTTGTTCCATCATTTTTTTCCGGGATTAATTATAGATTTTACGAGAACTCTCACGTGTGCATTGGACTTCCTCTGGCTAATTTTGAAAGATTTAACAAGACATCGTCAATTGAAATAATTCCTTCTTATAATAACAGTTATAATTATGTTAAGTTCGTTTCCAGTTCTGAATCTCTTGGCCATGTTCCCGGCTTGTATTATGCGTCGGCACTATTTCTAGGTCTTAATGGCATATGCATTATTGTTATACTGGTGTGTTATATAGAGATTGTGCGATCTGTCAAAAAGTCATCAAAACAAGCAGGACGTGATCTAGGTATAAAAGATCAGATAAAAATGACTGCCAAAGTTTCCGCCATAATTTTTACGGATTTCTTTTGTTGGGCTCCGGTAATTATGCTTGGGATATTAGTGCAAATTAGGGTGATGACTTTGCCCCCTTCAGTATTCGCATGGTCTGTGACATTTATTTTACCCATTAATTCTGCCATCAACCCATACTTATATACTATCGCGGCACTCATCAGCACTTGGCGTAAAAAAAGACAAACTCAGGAAGTTGAGAATAACAAAGATCCACCTCGGCCATGGGATCAGAAGCCTTTGCGACATACCTCTCCAGATGTGCAAAAGACATAGCCCGGCTTTATGTAGTCCTTAAGACGTAGAACTAGCAACTATATCTAGTCACTATGGTCAACTAAAATGATCAAAATCGTCCAGAAGGGGATAGATGTTAATGCGTTCAAAGAAGGCGAGGCAAAGGTGTGTAGTAGCAATTTGTAATGATTGTAATCAATCAAGAGCGATTTATCTCGTTAAGCGATTGTATTGTTCGACTTACTTTAACGACATTAAGGGTAGATGCGGTATTGTTGGTCGAAGTAGCAAAAATTTGTTGTTTTTTCATTGTCTAAATCATTATATTTATATTGGAAAATAACACTTTGATGTTTTGCAAAGGTTCATTCTACAAATCATATACTTTGCAAATTTGCTTAATGTATTGTTGTGAATGAGTTGTGTACGTTTTACAAAAGTGTTGTTGTTTGAGCCCTCTTTACAACATAACTCAAGAACCACAGGGCCTACAAAAGTATATCTGTGATATTTGAATTCTTCTACACACTCGGTATGAAATGATCAATGCAATTTTTGCCAAAGCTCACTATCATTCGCAACATGCTGTAAAATACCAAATGGCAACAGTTTAAAATAGTTGCTAACCTTAATGCAATGGACTCATCATAATAATATATTAATTATTATGGAACAACACTAAATGTAATGAAATCTTTATAAAACGTATTAATTGTAATAACCATGTGAACATCACTAAATGTAATGATATCGTTATAATGATGCAGTAATTGTAATTACCATGTGGTACAACACAAAATGTAATGAAATCTTTATAATGTATTAATTGTAATAACCACGTGAACAACACTAAATGTGATTAAATTGTTATGATGATGTAGTAATTGTAATTACCATGTGGTACAACACTAAATGTAATGAAATCTTTATAATGTATTAATTGTAATAACCACATGAACATCACTAAATGTGATTAAATCGTTATAATGATGTAGTAATTGTAATTACCATGTGGTACAACACAAAATGTAATGAAATCTTTACAATGTATTAATTGCAATAACCACGTGAACATTACTAAATGCGATTAAATCGTTATAATGATGTAGTAATTGTAATTACCATGTGGTACAACACTAAATGTAATGAAATATTTATAATGTATAAATTGTAATAATCACGTGAACAACACTAAATGTGATTAAATCGTTATAATGATGTAGTAATTGTAATTACCATGTGGAACAAAACTAAATGTAATGAAATCTTTATAATGTATTAATTGTAATAACCACGTGAACAACACTAAATGTGATTAAATCGTTATAATGATGTAGTAATTGTAATTACCATGTGGTACAACACTAAATGTAATGAAATCTTTATAATGTATTAATTGTAATAACCACGTGAACAACACTAAATGTGATTAAATCGTTATAATGATGTAGTAATTGTAATTACCATGTGGTACAACACTAAATGTAACGAAATCTTTAAAATGTATTAATTGTAATAACCATGTGAACAACACTAAATGTGATTAAATCGTTATGATGTAGTAATTGTAATTACCATGTGGTACAACACTAAATGTAATGAAATCTTTATAATGTATTAATTGTAATAACCACGTGAACAACACTAAATGTGATTAAATCGTTATAATGATGTAGTAATTGTAATTACCATGTGGTACAACACTAAATGTAATGAAATCTGTATAATGTATTAATTGTAATAACCCCGTAAACAACACTAAATGTGATTAAATCGTTATAATGATGTAGTAATTGTAATTACCATGTGGAACAACACTAAATGTAATGAAATCTTTACAATGTATTAATTGTAATAACCAAATGTGATTAAATCGTTATAATGATGTAGTAATTGTAATTACAATGTGGTACAACACTAAATGTAATGAAATCTTTATAATGTATTAATTGTAATAACCACGTGAACATCACTAAATGTGATTAAATCGTTATAATGATGTAGTAATTGTAATTACCATGTGGAACAACACTAAATGTAATGAAATCTTTATAATGTATTAATTGTAATAACCACGTGAACATCACTAAATGTGATTAAATCGTTATAATGATGTAGTAATTGTAATTACCATGTGGAACAACACTAAATGTAATGAAATCTTTATAATGTATTAATTGTAATGACCATGTGAACAACACTAAATGTGATTAAATCGTTATAATGATGTAGTAATTGTAATCACCATGTGGAACAACACTAAATGTAATGAAATCTTTATAATGTATTAATTGTAATAACCACGTGAACAACACGCAATGTGATTAAATCGTTATAATGATGTAGTAATTGTAATTACCATGTGGTACAACACTAAATGTAATGAAATCTTTATAATGTATTAATTGTAATAACCACGTGAACAGCACTAAATGTGATTAAATCGTTATAATGATGTAGTAATTGTAATTACCATGTGGTACAACACTAAATGTAATTAAATCTTTATAATGTATTAATTGTAATAACCACGTGAACAACACTAAATGTGATCAAATCGTTATAATGATGTAGTAATTGTAATTACCATGTGGAACAACACTAAATGTAATGAAATCTTTATAATGTATAAATTGTAATAACCACGTGAAAATCACTAAATGTGATTAAATCGTTATAATGATGTAGTAATTGTAATCACCATGTGGAACAACACTAAATGTAATGAAATCTTTATAATGTATTAATTGTAATAACCACGTGAACAACACGCAATGTGATTAAATCGTTATAATGATGTAGTAATTGTAATTACCATGTGGTACAACACTAAATGTAATGAAATCTTTATAATGTATTAATTGTAATAACCACGTGAACAACACTAAATGTGATCAAATCGTTATAATGATGTAGTAATTGTAATTACCATGTGGTACAACACTAAATGTAATGAAATCTTTATAATGTATTAATTGTAATAACCACGTGAACATCACTAAATGTGATTAAATCGTTATAATGATGTAGTAATTGTAATCACCATGTGGAACAACACTAAATGTAATGAAATCTTTATAATGTATTAATTGTAATAACCACGTGAACAACACGCAATGTGATTAAATCGTTATAATGATGTAGTAATTGTAATTACCATGTGGTACAACACTAAATGTAATGAAATCTTTATAATGTATTAATTGTAATAACCACGTGAACAACACTAAATGTGATCAAATCGTTATAATGATGTAGTAATTGTAATTACCATGTGGTACAACACTAAATGTAATGAAATCTTTATAATGTATTAATTGTAATAACCACGTGAACATCACTAAATGTGATGAAATCGTTATAATGATGTAGTAATTGTAATTACCATGTGGTACAACACTAAATGTAATGAAATCTTTATAATGTATTAATTGTAATAACCACGTGAACAACACTAAATGTGATCAAATCGTTATAATGATGTAGTACTTTGTAATTACCATGTGGTACAACACTAAATGTAATGAAATCTTTATAATGTATTAATTGTAATAACCACGTGAACAACACGCAATGTGATTAAATCGTTATAATGATGTAGTAATTGTAATTACCATGTGGTACAACACTAAATGTAATGAAATCTTTATAATGTATTAATTGTAATAACCACGTGAACAACACTAAATGTGATCAAATCGTTATAATGATGTAGTAATTGTAATTACCATGTGGAACAACACTAAATGTAATGAAATCTTTATAATGTATTAATTGTAATAACCACGTGAACAACACTAAATGTGATCAAATCGTTATAATGATGTAGTAATTGTAATTACCATGTGGTACAACACTAAATGTAATGAAATCTTTATAATGTATTAATTGTAATAACCACGTGAACATCACTAAATGTGATTAAATCGTTATAATGATGTAGTAATTGTAATTACCATGTGGTACAACACTAAATGTAATGAAATCTTTATAATGTATTAATGGTAATAACCACGTGAACAACACGCAATGTGATTAAATCGTTATAATGATGTAGTAATTGTAATTACCATGTGGTACAACACTAAATGTAATGAAATCTTTATAATGTATTAATTGTAATAACCACGTGAACATCACTAAATGTAATTATATCGTTATAATGATGTAGTAATTGTAATTACCATGTGGTACAACACTAAATGTAATGAAATCTTTATAATGTATTAATTGTAATAACCACGTGAACAACACTAAATGTGATTAAATCGTTATAATGATGTAGTAATTGTAATTACCATGTGGTACAACACTAAATGTAATGAAATCTTTACAATGTATTAATTGTAATAACCACGTGAACAACACTAAATGTGATTAAATCGTTATAATGATGTAGTAATTGTAATTACCATGTGGTACAACACTAAATGTAATGAAATCTTTATAATGTATTAATTGTAATAACCACGTGAACAACACTAAATGAGATTAAATCGTTATAATGATGTAGTAATTGTAATTACCATGTGGTACAACACTAAATGTAATGAAATCTTTACAATGTATTAATTGTAATAACCACGTAAACAACACTAAATGTGATTAAATCGTTATAATGATGTAGTAATTGTAATTACCATGTGGAACAACACTAAATGTAATGAAATCTTTATAATGTATAAATTGTAATAACCACGTAAACAACACTAAATGTGATTAAATCGTTATAATGATGTAGTAATTGTAATCACCATGTGGTACAACACTAAATGTAATGAAATCTTTATAATGTATTAATTGTAATAACCACGTGAACAACACTAAATGTGATTAAATCGTTATAATGATGTAGTAATTGTAATTACCATGTGGAACAACACTAAATGTAATGAAATCTTTATAATGTATTAATTGTAATAACCACGTGAACAACACTAAATGTGATTAAATCGTTATAATGATGTAGTAATTGTAATTACCATGTGGTACAACACTAAATGTAATGAAATCTTTATAATGTATTAATTGTAATAACCACGTGAACAACGCTAAATGTGATTAAATCGTTATAATGATGTAGTAATTGTAATTACCATGTGGTACAACACTAAATGTAATGAAATCTTTACAATGTATTAATTGTAATAACCACGTGAACAACACTAAATGTGATTAAATCGTTATAATGATGTAGTAATTGTAATTACCATGTGGTACAACACTAAATGTAATGAAATCTTTACAATGTATTAATTGTAATAACCACGTGAACAACACTAAATGTGATTAAATCGTTATAATGATGTAGTAATTGTAATTACCATGTGGTACAACACTAAATGTAATGAAATCTTTACAATGTATTAATTGTAATAACCACGTGAACAACACTAAGTGTGATTAAATCGTTATAATGATGTAGTAATTGTAATTACCATGTGGTACAACACTAAATGTAATGAAATCTTTACAATGTATTAATTGTAATAACCACGTGAACAACACTAAGTGTGATTAAATCGTTATGATGTAGTAATTATAATTACCATGTGGTACAACACTAAATGTAATGAAATCTTTATAATGTATTAATTGTAATAACCACGTGAACAACACTAAATGTGATTAAATCGTTATAATGATGTAGTAATTGTAATTACCATGTGGTACAACACTAAATGTAATGAAATCTTTACAATGTATTAATTGTAATAACCACGTGAACATCACTAAATGTGATTAAATCGTTATAATGATGTAGTAATTGTAATTACCATGTGGTACAACACTAAATGTAATGAAATCTTTACAATGTATTAATTGTAATAACCATGTGAACAACACTAAATGTCATTAAACCGTTATAATGATGTAGTAATTGTAATTACCATGTGGTACAACACTAAATGTAATGAAATCTTTATAACGTATTAATTGTAATAACCATGTGAACAACACTAAATGTGATTAAATCGTTATAATGATGTAGTAATTGTAATTACCATGTGGTACAACACTAAATGTAATGAAATCTTTATAACGTATTAATTGTAATAACCATGTGAACAACACTAAATGTGATTAAATCGTTATAATGATGTAGTAATTGTGATCACCATGTGGAACAACACTAAATGTAATGAAATCTTTATAATGTATTAATTGTAATAACCACGTGAACAACACTAAATGTGATTAAATCGTTATAATGATGTAGTAATTGTAATTACCATGTGGTACAACACTAAATGTAATGAAATATTTATAATGTATTAATTGTAATAACCATGTGAACAACACTAAATGTGATTAAATCGTTATAATGATGTAGTAATTGTAATTACCATGTGGTACAACACTAAATGTAATGAAATCTTTATAATGTATTAATTGTAATAACCACGTGAACAACACTAAATGTGATTAAATCGTTATAATGATGTAGTAATTGTAATTACCATGTGGTACAACACTAAATGTAATGAAATCTTTATAATGTATTAATTGTAATAACCACGTGAACATCACTAAATGTGATTAAATCGTTATAATGATGTAGTAATTGTAATTACCATGTGGTACAACACTAAATGTAATGAAATCTTTATAATGTATTAATTGTAATAACCACGTGAACAACACTAAATGTGATTAAATCGTTATAATGATGTAGTAATTGTAATTACCATGTGGTACAACACTAAATGTAATGAAATCTTTATAATGTATTAATTGTAATAACCACGTGAACAACACTAAATGTGATTAAATCGTTATAATGATGTAGTAATTGTAATTACCATGTGGTACAACACTAAATGTAATGAAATCTTTATAATGGTATTTAATTGTGATCACCACGTGAACATCACTAAATGTGATTAAATCGTTATAATGATGTAGTAATTGTAATTACCATGTGGTACAACACTAAATGTAATGAAATCTTTATAATGTATTAATTGTAATAACCACGTGAACAACACTAAATGTGATTAAATCGTTATAATGATGTAGTAATTGTAATTACCATGTGGTACAACACTAAATGTAATGAAATCTTTATAATGGTATTTAATTGTGATCACCAAGTGGAACAACACTAAATGTAATGAAATCGGTATTGTGATGCATTTATTGTAATCACCATGTATCAAAACACTTAAATGTAAAGAAATCATTATAATGATGTATTAATTCTAACTACCACTTGGAACAACATATCGAGGGGGTATCAAAAAGTTTTAGAAATCGCCCAGAAGTGAAAGAGCTATATCAATGAAATTTTGTCAGTGCAATCACTGGTCCTTATGTACACTATGGTGCAAAAATGGTGTCACAAGTATGTTTACTTTTTTTACAGGAGCTAGATGTCACTACCTGCCTATGTAACTGCATAATCAGCAAAATGGAGAAAATTAAGGCATGCAGCATTCATTAAGTTCCATTTTAAGGGTTACAGTGCCCAGAAAATCTGTGATGAAATAAAAATTCCTTTTCCAAAAAGGGACAGTGACATATCACAATCACCACCAAAGATAACTTTCATTTCATCATAAATTTTCTAGGCATTGCAACCCTTCAAAAGCAGGATCTTAATAATGCTGCTTGCCTCAATTTTCTCAATCTTGCAGTTTATGCGCAGTAACTGGGGCAGCAGGTTATTGGCATCTAGTGCCACCTGTAAAAAAAGTAAACATACCTATGAGACCATTTTTGCACCATAGTGTACATAAGGACCAGTGATTGCGCTGATAAAATTTCATTGATATAGCTCTTTTACTTCTGGGCGATTTCTAAAACTTTTTGATACCCCCTCGTAATATGGAATGAAATCGTTATAATGATATATTAATTATAATCTCCATGTAGAACAACACTTACATGTAATTAAATCATTGTAATTTTGTATCAATAGTAAGTACCATGTGAAACAATGCTAAATGTAATAAAATTGTTATAATGATATATTAATTATAATCGACATGTGAAACAAAACTAATGTAAACAAGAAGAGTCCTTAAAAAGGACAACGTTCCGCTTTGGCCTACTGGTATTGAAAACAAATCAAAATCTGCTCTTTCTTGACTCATGGAAACGATTAACATTGATATAATTTAGCTGAACTACTTGCATTGGGGTGTAGAAACACGCAATAAAGCAGTTGTTAAATGGCATGTTGTGGGACCGGTGCACTGGCGTAACAAACAAGTGGTAGCATCCATTAGTTGCTATGACAACGTACCTAGCCCAGTTCGGACAACGACCTTATGAACTTGAGGAGGTCTTTTAAGCTTAATGCATATCCAGTAGAGAGAACCAGAGGGAGAACTGTCTATGCTGAATGCTGGCTTAGAATTAGTAGAATTAAATTTGATATATTCTGTGGAAGACTTGAAATCTTGTGTGGAACTTTCAAGAATTATCTTATAGTGAACGGTGTTAATGAAACACTTTTGATACAAACTAAGTATTTTAGAATATTTACTTCAATCTTCATTCACAAACATACAGTGCATGTATGCAGTTAAGGTTTACTATGCCTAGATGCTTGTGGACTCAATTTCCTTGGTGAGCTCCCACCAAAGGGCAGTGCATTTAGGGCAAGTTCGTGAAAGTAAATACACATAAATCATTACCAGTTTATAAATTTAGCCTAATCTCTGCAAGGTAAAGTTACAAAATTTAAATGGTAAAAAATATTAGTTGGCTTTGGGTATGAGAGTATTGTATTTCTGTCATTACTTTGCTGTCACATCCCAAGATCCAATAACGTTAATACAGATTAAGAGTCAATGAACTGAGAACTCGGCTATTGTGATGTAAAACAACAGAACCAATGAGATGCCTTGTTACGTACTAAACTGAGGTGATTGTCTCTGCTACATCTCATGGCCTCCATGCACTTTCATGACTATTAAACCAAGCAACTATTTGACAACCTAGTGTACCAGAGGCAGCATTTTACCTCTTTACAGTCTCTTTCTCATACACATAATTCACGCTTCAAGCAAGTTTTACAAACAGGATATGATGAGAACTGGTACTGGGTGTTTTGATCAATCTGAGCATATCGTTCCTACGGAACAAAAATCGTTATAATGATGTATTAAGTCTGACAATGAACTTTGAGGAAAAGGCCTCGCAAAATATTTTTTATAACTAGGCGGCGAGGTTGGTACCAGGACAGGTATAATATAATGGCTTGGTAGATGCATCTTAGCCAAGTTGGTCTCAGTGAGTCACTAAGTTTAGTAGTTTGAGCCACTGGCTGTGACATCAAAGACTTGGAATTGGAATCAGCGTTAGAATAAAGTTCACTACAGAACCATAGGTACGACCAAGGTCTTTTAAGGCTTTCAGACATAGCCAAGCACGCACCAGCTATCACACAAACAATAAGACCACAATATACTAAATAATTAAACATTTTGCTAGGCAAATCCAATAAAAAGTAACTCACTACTTTAGCTTTCGCCATCTGGGCTGATGGCTTGATCAGCACTCAGTGGCGTAACCAGTGGGGTGGCCGGGGGGCAAGCTCCCCCCCCCCCCCCGGACACAAAAAAACTGGGAAGAAGAGCAAAAAATTGGGAAGGGGAAAAGGGGGAAGGAGAGAAAAAGAGGGAAGAAAAAAGGGGAAGGAGAAGAGAAAAAGAGAAAGGAAAAAAAAAAAAAAGGGAAAGAAAGAGGGAAGAAAAGGGGAAAGAAGAAAAGAAAAAAGAGGGGAAAAAGGGAAGGAGAAGAGAAAAGGGAAGGGAGAAGAGCAAAGGGAAAGAAAGAGGGAATTGGAAATTTGTACTCTGAAACCCTGATTTTTTAGCTTCTAATATGCCAAAAACCCTTGACCCCCGCCGGGGCTTTGCCCCTGGACCCCACCAGGGCCCCTAAGGCGGGCCCCTGGACCCCACCCGTTTAACGCTTCGCGGCAAGCCGCTCGCGACTTTTGGTCAAGAATTGGGAAATTTTTCTATCTTGCCCCCCCGGAAGGCCAGGTCTGGTTACGCCCCTGTCAGCACTGTGGACCAAGATACTTGTGATCAATCCATCAGCCCAGATGGCGAAAGCTAAAGTAGACTGTCCCACAGTCTCGGTTCCATCTCTGGGTAAATAATTATTATTTTAATTATTTATTATTATTTATTATTAATTAGAGCTAAAACCACCTTCTCCTTCACTCCAAAGATTAAAACCAACACACCACTAAGCCCTAACTAATGGCAACAAAGTTATAGTGCTCCTGGAGCACTGTGCGTCGACGAAAACTCAATTAATCTACAAACCAACTTGGTTCTTTTTTTGGGTGGGTGCGGCGTGCCGCACCCACCCTGTATTCTCTGACTATTGACCTACTTTTTCACATGCCGCAGTGTTGAGAAAATATTCGTGCCGGTTATATCCCAAACACCCACAGAGGTGATAGTTTACGGCGAGTTTTGTAATTATTACTTGATTTTGATATGTAAGTAATACGATAAAGTCGTCATAGGCAGTAATGTGTTTGTATTAAAAGAAATAACAAAAATAATTATTTAAGTAATAGAAATACTATTTGGAAATTGCAGCAAGATTTGCAGATGTTTTTATTTGAACAGTACCAGTTCACCAGTTTTGCTAGTTTTCCTAATCTTTGGGCTAAATTAATAGCATCGTGAAAACCAAACAGTCAATTAATTTATGTCAACATTTCCTTGTTTGACATCGCATGCAAACATTATCTTATTTACATAATGGTTTTGACCTCGAGTCATGAGTGGTGATTCATTGTTTAGGCCAAGTAAAATAAATAACGTGTATATCGTCCCCGCCCTCTCCGATTTTTGGAGATTTTCAAATATTTTAGTTATTTTTCCTATTTGCTTCCTTACTTTGTTTATAAAATTGTTGTGATGAAATGACATGTTTAGAAGTTCTTGGTTATCATTTATAAACACATTGCAAACACTTTCTTCAAGCTAGGGGTAGGGCTTTGGGGAAATAACAAAAATATTAGGGCCTCCCCGATTTTATGATGTGTTGACAAACATTTGCCATTGCAATTTTACACAGAAATGAATGGTAAAACAATAACACGATAACAAATAATAAGGACCTCCCTCACCAATTTTTGAAAAAGTCCGGACATATACATTTTTTTTACTTGGCCTTAATTGGCATACTCCTCTAAATATTTTACCGCAAAGTCCTATGGTGGAGGGCTATTTTTGTTGTGTAGTCCTACAAAGGTGGGTGACTAAAAAGTAGCCTGTTGGTACATGTTTTACCGTACAGTCCTATGGTGTGGGTTTTTATTTTTTATTTTGTTGTCCTAATTCGATTGCTCTTAGTTCGTTATTTATATAACTTCAAACACAAACCTTCTTAGGGATGCACCATTAGATTCTCAGGGTGGGGTAGGAAGTTTTCAACAACAAAAAAAACTTCACCCACTTCATGAGCAAAAAAAAACTTTCCCCACCAACTATAAAAAATAAAAAACTTTCCCCGACCCCAACTTCCTACCCCCTCTCAGTATCAAATGGTGCGTCCCTTAGTTTAATTCTTTCAATCAAAATTTCACTCCTCTGCTAATGATGACAAGTGATAATCGAAGTAATACTGCATTAGGCCAAATACAAAAATAAACATGTTTCACATCCCCTCCCTCCTTTTTGGAGGTTCCTTCAATTATATTTTTATATTTTGCAATTCAGTTATAACTTTTTAAAAATTATGTCTAGGGAGTTGAGATGCTTTCTATAGCCTTCTCAATATACAAGAAACAATTTGGAAGGTTTCGAGATCATTAGAGGGGCCTACCCATCAGAACAACAAATAAAAAGAGGCCTCCTCCTTTTGCAGGCATTATTGTGCACGCTAAAATAGCTCTAAATATGGGTATTTACATTGATTCTGCGATACAAAGGCCCCTCCTACTCCTTTTTTTCAAAAACCTGGACGTGAAACATGTTTTTTATTTTACTTGGACTTATCAATATGGAACTACACCTTTATCTTGACAATTCATTTGCTCGCCCTATTCCTTTTAAAGGAATTTTTATTTATTGTGAACTTGACTTACTCATTCTTTCATTTCTCTTGACAATTTTTCATTTGCCCACCCTATTCCTTTTAAAGGAATTTTTATTTATAATAGCTCTCCTAATCGGGTTTATTTAATGTTATATAATCTACATTACCAGTCGTTCTCCATGGACCCGAGGGAGGGTCTAAAGCTAAAGTAGCGAGTTACTTTTTATTGGATTTGCCTAGCAAAATGTTTAATTATTTAATCTACAATCCTACAAAATGCATCTATTTACCACAATATACTGTTATTTACATAATTTATTTCTTACCTCATCTTCTTCAATCTGCCCGTAAATATATAATACTTAACTATCATGTGAACTGGGAGTGTTCTCTGTCGAAGTGATGATGTCAATTACCATAGATGAATATAATGTAAGACCTTGAATTACCAGAAAAACTTCGGTGGCAAAAAGGCACCTCGCTCCTTAAAGGTCATACAGAAGATAAAATTTCAAAATTGATCAGATTTTGTTCAAAACCATATCAAAGTATTCATGTGGTCAAAAAGATTCGGAAAAAAATATACTGAAGTCTACCTGTGACCAAAGTATTCTAAAGGAAAGGTCGTATTGGCACTCCATACGGGGCCAAAACCTAAAAATGCTCAGATTTTAACCAAAATGGTCTCAAATTGTTCGTCTTGCAAAAGCCATTAAATTAAAGAATAAACCAACTAGGACGTATATTTACACCGCCAAAGGTCAAGGTCAATATGGAGTTGGTACGGATATGGAGTGTGGTGATACTGACTGCTCCACTGCTTTAGAGACCAAACAGGTTTTAAACACCTGCATTGGTCAACACAGAAGACCAGTACCAACAAAGTGCAAAACTCCACCGTGTACCTTCACTTATTAAAAGGATACAGGACACTCAATTAAGAATGAGGAAGTCATGTTCTGTCACCCGAAGACCCCTTATTTTTTCATTTGATCTGTCACCCAAAGACCCTTACAAATTCAATTTTAAAAGAAACTTTCATTTATCACTGATTTTGTCACTTATTTTGAAAAAAAAAAAAAAAAGAAGAAATTTGAAGCCATTTAGAACTACAAATTTGATTTTCGAGGTTTCTGTGGCGCTGTTTCGGCTCTCACCCAAAGATTCCATTAAAAAAAAAAAAGGTCATGTTCTCACCCAATGACCCCATATTTTTACATTTTGCTCTCACAGAATGCCCCTTAGTGCAAAAGTGCCAGCCCTACACCTATATCCATTTCAAATTGAAGTGCCCCCCCAGGGGGGACTCCGCTTTATCTTTATATCTCATGCATAGGAGCGGGCCATCAAGACGATAACTAGCCGTCTATCATGTGACCAGTCCAGCGGGTGAAGTCTAATGGTTCCAGACGCAACGTCGCATGGTTGCAAAAAGTAAGTTCTTGTATTAGATTCATTTCCAAAACTCTGTTATAACTACAAAGAACATTTAATCATTTGTTCAAGGTCAATATGGTTCAATGCATATTTTGGTCAAATGTTGTTCAAACCATACCAAGGTATTTTGCTGGTATCATTATGATTCAGAAAATGTAAAGATTGGCCTATCTGCAACCTATAATTCTTGAGTAATAAGCAAAAAGGTCAAAGGTCAGTTACTTTAACAAGACATCCCAGATGGTGCAAAATATTCTGTTTTTTTAAATGGTATCAAAAATCATACAATTAGAGACCATATTTATTAACAGTTTTTTATTAACAGTTTTGAAGGTTTTGACCCCTGTGTATCCAAAAATGTGCCCTTTGACTCTTTTGCTTAACTGAGAACCATACTTTTTCCGAATCATTATGCTCGTTGTGCCGAGGGATCACATATATGCTATCTGTTTAATTTCAGATCTAAGGATCTGCTTATAGCACAATACATCCACAAAGCCCTTTGGATTTGGGGCTTCACACATAAGATTTTGAAGTACATGTATAACTTTTGTATATTTGAAAATTTTTGCAATTTCAATACAAACATAAATCATCAGGAAAGTGCAGCAAGGTCATATGTGCCATTTTTGGTGGATTATAAAGGTCTAGGCAGAGGTGGCGCCAGGAATTCTTTTTGGGGGGGCATTGAGGGGGCAAAGTGAATTTCAGGGTGGTAATTTGGGTTTTTACAGGGAGAGGGGCAACAGCATCATCCTCCACTTTTCTCCAAAAAAGTTGAGATTTTTATATCACTGGAAACCTCTGGCTACATAATGTTTATGTACAAAAAATTTCTTACAAATTCATTCGTTTAGCAAAGATATCGTGAAATTTGAATTTCGTTCTGGTATACACATAATCATGCATAACTCACAAACGCAAAATCGGAATCAACTGAAATTTTGGGAATAAGCTCTTTTCATGGATATCTACTGAAAAATGTCATAAAAAGAGGGTGCTAGGATCACAAAATACTCCTTTAAATGGCAGCCACTTTAGAAAGGGCTAAAAGAAATGACACATTATTGTACCTATAAACCTGGGTCTTAAAATAAGCAACAATTTATTTGAAGGTATATAAAATTCTACTTCGGGTTCAAATTCTTCATTAATGGCTAATTTATATGAGCTACAAGTTTAATATTGAATGATATTAAAGAAAGTGAAAATTTACAGCAAAAAACAGGTCAAGTAGGCTTAAATTTGTGGGTAACATGCATATGCATGTGTAACACTTTATTTAGTCTTACAAGAAAAGTTATGTTTTAATCTGATGGCACTTCCACCTGATGATTCCCTAGACATGATCTTCTCATTTGATAAGTTGGAGTCAAACTAAACATATTTTTAACACATGCCCCAAAGAGAATTTTGTCCATTCCCTGGATTTGACCACATATCATGCAATGATTTTATTCTCTCGAAAATGTCTCACAGCCAAATATAAATAAATATAAATAAAAACATATCAAATTCTTCTTCTAGGCACCTTTGTTTTAGAGCAACCATTTTGTAATGAAATATTGTTATGCCTATTCTAATTTCTATAATAATGCTTCACTATATGGGTGCCTGGCCCCCTCCCAATGTCTCATGTTTCACACCAGTCTGTGTTCAGATGTATAAAACAAAGGTGACACTCAATGTTTAAAACTGTTTAATGCCCTTAAAGGTGACACTCAATGTTTAAAACTTTTAATGCCCTTATATTTTAGCAATATACACCTTGAGCTTAACATAAATATATCAGTTCTTATGTCATAATTATAAATTATATATATTATATATGTATGCTGAGTGGAGTAGCGTACGGAATTCTTACACTATTATATATGTATATTTATAAAATACATAAAACAGCGTAATTATGTTATAACAGCATGATTTATTACTCGGAGTTTCACGCCTAAAACGGCGATCATCAGATAAATAGCTGAACACTGAACTGTAACTCCAAAACAAAACAAATTCACAGCGTTGAAAGCGTACGCGTCTTCACTAGAAAAGCATGACAGCTCGCATGTTTAAAAACGAATGACACAGTATATACGCACGCATGTTTAGCGAAAAACGCGATGGGCGCAGTAACTACGCATGCAATGAAGTGCGTAATTATTTCTTTTCATACACGCACGCACGCAGTTTCTTGAAATGCGAAAAACAAGTGCACGCATGTTTAGCGAAAAACGCAATAGGCGCAGTATATACGCATGTAATGAAGTGCGCAAATTATTTCTTTAAAATGCGGAAGGCGCAGTAGGCGTAGTAACTACACAAGTAATGAAGTGCGCAATTTATTTTTTCTTTGCAAAGAAAAAATACTATCTAATAGTATCGAGCACTATCTTCAGCTGTTTTGATTAACTATATATTATGTATATTTATATATATATCATACTACATTTTACGTAATTAGTATACAACCAATGTAAATATAACTTAAAAATTTTAGTTATTGCACCGTCCCCGTCAAATATATAAAACCTTTTATAGTTTAAAGCCATAATGTACCATAATTATTATAATACGAAATTGGTCAATTTTTTTCAAACCTGATTTTTTGGCATATTTGTAATGTTTACACATGTCCCAACTTGCACCTAAATGGAATTGGCCAAATTTGTTGTCTTTGTACATCAACAGAGCAAAGTTCGACATAAATTCATAATATTTTTATTATGACTTTATGTCCTCCCATAGAATTGCATGTTAAATGGCCAAAGTAACCAGTGTGATTTCTTTCACTTTTGCTGGTTATCCCGGCTTTAAATGGACAGCAACCCTTCCCAGCAGTTATTACTAATACTATTTAAACATTTTGAATAAAGAATAACAAAATTAAAATTTGACGGAAATCATACATTATGGCTTTAAAGGCAACAACTTGAGCTTTACATAAATATATCAATTCTTATATGTCATAATTATAAATTATATATATTGTATATATACATATATCATACTACATTTCATATTATTAGTATACAACCAATATAAATATAAATTTTTACAATTTTTACAGGTCTCATCTAAAAAGTGATTTATTTTGGCCCATGTAAATAGGATACAAATGTGTAGGATTCAGGGCTTTCACACGTAAAATTTCGGAAGACATACCTTTGCATACTTTAGTATTAGAAAAATATTTGGAAATTCAATTTAAACTTAATTTTCAGTTGAGTGCAAGAAATGGAAATATGAGCTCAAATCCAACTAATTTATTTTTAGTTCATTAATGTTTAAAATTAATAACTAAGTAAAAGAATGGAAACACAAAAACACTTTTCATGCAAAATTATGTGAATAGTTCATATGACTTTCTTGCACTTAACACAATAAAATATAAATTCATACTACTGTTGAAGCTATACTTCATTGATTTCAGTCAATTTATTACCATTTATTTGAGGTATGGCCCTGGCTCGATATGGATCACAAAATGTACAAATATCGCATAAAAACGGCAATCATATAACTCAGGCTTGCACTACAGAAAGGGTGTCTGCCCCTCCATTTTAAAACTATTATTGTGTAACATTTCAGTTGGCATAAGCTGGAAAGTTTTTGAAAATTTAAGTCCAATTAAAGCCATTTAATATGAGTTTGGTAATTTTTTTTTCAAATCTGATTTTTTGGCATATTTGCAAGTTACAGACTATCTTTACACATGCATGTTCCAATTTACACCTTTAATTGGTTTCTGCCAAATTGATTAGATTTTAGGACAATGGAGCAAGTATAAATTAAAGTCATAATTATGACATTAAATCCCCTATTCTCTCGGTCGGGGTTGTTCCATCTATTGTTCTTACCCACTTCAACATGTCTGTCAAAGGGAACACCCTCGCGAAATCCCTATTGGTTTGTACAGGGCCTTTCAGTTCCAGTCAATTTTCTCAGTACAGAAATTACCAATTTGCCTTTTCTTTGGAAATTTACTTTTGGAATTGTTTCATCGAGAGGTATTTATTTTATGACATGTTATGTGATTTCCCCATTGAATGCAATGGTAAGTGAAAAAAAGTGTCCTTCGTGTCAGAGGACGTGAGATGGAATAGGCATGGGAAGAAGCGATCTATCCCAACATGCCCAAGTTAAGTGGCTAAGATAGTGACTTTTCTTTCATTTTACCTATTTAGTTTGGATTAAAATGACCAGAAAACATTCCTAATATTTTGCAAAGAATAGAATTTGACCAAAAGGCTTTAATGTTACTGAGTATATTCTCGTTCTTGCCTTTCTCCCTTTTTTTCTCCCTTTCTTTTCCTTTATATCCTCTTTTTTTGGGGGGGGGGTCCTCCCTGTTTCCATGCACAATTGCTTAGCAGATATCTATGGACCATAAAGATCTGAAGTATCAACAATGATCTTGAGAAAGATCACATCATCGTTCATATAAGCTGAATCCTTCAGGACATTCTGGTTGACAAAGAGTGGACAACCTGAGGCAATGTTCATCTCCGTTGTTGGACGTTTAAAGCTGCTAGACTTTGGATCCGGTCTGAAGCTGTCTGACAGGTGACGCCGTCCAGTCTCTTGATCCAAGAGCATCAGGGTGACCTAGCAAAAAGTGAGAAAATGAAAGGAAGTTTCTCAAATAATTGATTTCAAATTTGTTACTTTACACCAGGGCTGCATAACATACAGCCTTTTGAGTCTGACCATTGTAATTTAGCCTTCAAATATGTTTGATTGTGTTTGGGGTGTGTTTGTTTTTGCCAGCAAACGAGGACAGACACTTACACTTCACATTCAAACCGCGGACACCCTGCAATGGGGCACTGACCACAACTGCATGTATAATGTATTTGCGAAATACAACGTCTATCGGTATATAGGAAATAACGTCCGCAGTTGCTAAGTTAAATTCCATACATACAAAAATACACCAACAAAATGGCGGAAAACGTCCTCGGTATGTCGATTGAGTGCGGATTCAGACGACCACGTTTGCATGGTCCTCAACAGTGTCCACGTTTGGAGGCGATTACACATGGGGGTGTGTTTGTGTGTGTAGTGTGGGTATATAAATATGGTCTGGGTATGGGTATGTTTATCACTAACCTTCTGCCTGAATGGCCAGGGCAGCAATGCATCATAGTCTCCACGCATGACAACAAAGAACAAGGAGACATGTGTTCCTTTACCCATGCCATCCCCATTCAGATAGATCCTAGCACACATCTTATAGCCATAGCGACTGGTGTAGAAGGGCTGGCTATATAAGGACAGAGTCTTGCCACTGTCTGCATCTCGTTTGCGTCGTGCAAAATCTTTAATCTTCCACAGAAGCACGCCCTCATAGTTGGTAGTTTCCATGATCTGAAATCGTAGCTCATGTTCTGCCAGGCGTACAGCATGCATTCCCATCTGGTTTTCAACAGACACCATCCTGGCATTGCTTACCACTAAAATTCAAAAGAAAAAGAAAATTAACTACACTGAAAAACTAGATAAACATTAATATCACATTACATTTACAATTACTAGGCGAAAAAAGAAAAAACGGAAATGGAAAAAAAAAAGGGATGAAAAAATGAGGGCGGAAATACAAGTAGGTCAAACCAAATGAGATTTCAAGGGGGTAACCTCCTTAACACTTTTTGGTATGCTTTGGTGGGACGGCAGGGAGAGGCTTTGCCTAGGCCGGCAAAATCCCTGGGAACGGCCCTGGCTATCAGGGATAAGTGCATTATAGCTTGTAACTTAAAACAAGACTAGAAGCATTACCTGGGAGCTAGATCCCTGAAGACCAACTTCACTACACCAGTACACATAATCCCACTGATTACTTACAAAAATTCTCACCTCAAAGTCAGAATGTTTAGAAATTAGAACTTCTTCAACAAATCAAAAAAACTTGAACCATTTGAAAATTTGATAGATTTTCCCTACCTCCTCTTCCAGATCCTTGTCTCTCTCCTTCATTTGCAGCACCTTCACCACCACCACCCCCACCACCTGGATAAGTATCCCCACGTTCCAGTCGCTTGAGACGGTCATCCATCCTATCCTGTTTCTCTTGGAGTGGTTTGAACATTGTCTTTTTCATCTCTACGACATCTTCATTTTTGGCAGCTTGACGGATTTGGGTTTCAATGGTGTCCATCTGATCAGATTGCTTGGCTATCAGTTTCTGTTAAAATGCATACAATTCATAACACAAAAGTTTTAATTATTACATCATCAAATAATCTAAATATGCAGTGATGGTCTTAACCTGAGTTGAATATAACTATTAAAAGATGATAATAAAAATGGAAGCCTGCGCAAACTGGAATATTAAATTGAGAGAGTAAAAACACAACCAAGAGTGCAGGGACTTGACCAGCCCCACTCAAGATTTTAGGTCTATGAGCTATGTATCTTTACTAGATACAGTCTTTTAAAAATAAACAAAATCTTACTTTCCCTTAATTATTAAGCTACTCATTAGGTGTATGTTCATGCAGTAGAATTGCCCATTAATATAACACAGATTGACATGGCAATTCTTGTATTGCATACTGCATGACACAGGTGTCACTCATTGAATTGATGAACAGGTTGTGACATTTTTACCCAATCAACATTGACATTTTGGGTATCTGAAGAAAGCTGAATATTTTTCTCAGTAATATATTAAGCCTGTGATGTTTCCTTAAATAGTATGAACACAAAAGTGGTAGTATATCCCATATTAATATATTGCCCTATGGGTCAAACAGGCTTTTGCTTCTGATATCCAAACCGCTGGAGTAATTCAACTTAAATTTTGGAATGTCGTTTTACGGATGTTTTACATTGTTTTTAACTTTATGTAAGGTAGAAAACCTCATATGAGCAAATTACACACCAACTTTAAAGCTATGCTTAACTCTCTCCACGCGGATGTCAACTGCAGACAACAAGTTTCAAATTTTTATTAAAAATTCAAAAATTTCAGAATTGTACATTTTCATGACCATATTTTGAATCAGCATGAAAAATGCATTAAAATGAGTACAAACAAGCCTAGTGTTGGTTCAGTGGTTCTTATGATAGCTCTTGATATTTTGAGAAAATATTTCAAAACTTGCAACTTTTTCGTTGAAGCACATGGCTAGCACGCAGAGCATTAACACTCACCTGAAGCTCCCTGACATGATTCTCTGTTTTCTTTGCAGCAGTTTGCACACTACTCAAATCATTAGTGAACGTTTGCATCTTGGATTCCATGATGCCACTGTTATTGGTTATCTCCTGTATGAGATGCTGGGTCTCTGTCATCTTGAGTCTGGTTTCTTCCCACCATCTCACCATCAACTGAAGATGATCAGATGCGTTCCCAATCTTGTGAGTCCTCATGTCTTTACGTAATGTCTGTATAGAAGGTTACATGCATCAAGTTAGTATTGCTACGTTTAATGAGAAATTTCATGTTCCTATGATACCACCTGTTTCATTCTGCTTTATCATTTCATAGGTTTCCATGCACAATATATTGGTGCTTAAAAAATGCCAAACTACAAGATCCCCCAGCCCTTAGGAAGTTATTGTACATTTAAGCGAGCTTATTAAAATCATACACTGAAAGCCAGAAATGTGAATTTAAAGCCTTAAAGGAGGATTTCGTGATCCTAGCATCCTCTTTTTGTGACATTTTTCAGTAGATATCCACGAAAAAAGCTTATTTCCAAAATTTCAGTTGATTCCGATTTTGCGTTTGCGAGTTATGTATGATTATGTGTATTACACTGCTCCATAGACAATGTGTTGTAATTTCGCCCTATTTGTAGTAAAACGGGATGATTTTCTGTTGGTCCGACATATTATCATAATTTTTAGATTACTATGATAATATGTCGGAACGACTCGCAAATCGTAGTCTCCTATGAAGCCAGTTTGGTTACGCTTCCGCCACCATGTGGAGGGAGCGTAACCAAACTGGCTGCATAAGAGACTCACTCTGAGGCCGCACTCGCCGTCCTAATCCAAATAGTGCAAGATATTTCGAGTGATAGAGGTGAAGTTTATGATGTTGTTTCTTTGCAAACTCCCAATGTTTTTCGCGTCTAAATGTATTGGGAACTTTCATAATGATTGCATATTATCATTTTGGAAGAAAAATCTAAAAATTTAAAAAGATCGTACATTAAGGATTTAACACCAGGCATCAATGTATTTGAAATAAAACTTACAATAAGGCAATGTAAGTGAGTGGTTGTGCTTATTGATTACATGACCAAGAAACACATCAAATTTGATTGATTCCAGTTAGGTAGAAGTTGGGACATGTGTAAATGTTATAAATATGTCAAAAAATCAGCTTCGAACAATATTAACTAATTTTGTATTATAAGATTATACATACTTATTATTCTCAAGTACCAGTATTCAAGTATTTAGTCTGTAGATGCTACCAATTAAAGTCAGTACAAGTATGAAAGTTCTATCCAGTCACATGGAGTACAAAGAAATATTCAGATGAGACTGTAGAATTGAAATAGGGCAGCAGCTTAAATCATTCCCTACTAAGTACTTACCTCGTATTTGCACCCATATCCATAGAAGAAACACCTGACTTTGGCCAAAGGACAGTCAATTTGTAAATGTGTATCCATCTGTAATCAAGTTATAAAACAATCTAGTCATTACAGGAAACCACTTGGTATTATATTTTATTGAATACAAGGCAGGCAGACCAATGGATGCAAGAAGAAAGCAGAGAGGATTAATATATGGATGGATAGATAGATGGGAGTGAGTGGGAGGAAGTCACACACCATCAGCCATATGAGTAGTTTGCTGGGACTGCCTTTTGAGAGGAGCGAGAGCAATCACTCTTCAACAGCTCCTCTTAAGTTGCATTTGCAAGAGTGATTTATAGCTCCTCTTGATGATTCGTTAAGTTCTTGATACTTTAATGGCCACAGCTGCAAACAGCTCCTAAAGTTCCTCTTGAAGAGACTAGAAGAGCATTCTACAGCTCTTAACCTCATTTTTAAAAGACAGTCCCTGCTTGATTGTGAGATATGGCCAACAGAAGTTGTCAATTTCTTTGTATCAAATTGTTTTGCGTATTGTGAAATTAGTCATGACTTAGGAACAGGAATTCTAATTGTGATGGAATATTTAGTATATATTGTCGGCAATACATTGTAAGGTAGACAGGAACATTGAATGAAAATTATTATGTTGTTTGACAGACAAACAACTCATTTTACTTGATTGGGGCACATATGAGAAATGGATAGATAATTTTGGCAGGTAATATATCTTCTGTCACTATTACATTGAATAACATCGTTGATGAATTTTCATGTATTTTTAATAATTTTGATGTATTTTTAAAAGAATGACTTTTAAGTAATTCTATTAAAATGAATCACTTTTGTTCATAGACATACAATTATTTTCAATTGTGATTCAATTGATAATTTACTCACCTTATCCTGGTGTACGCCATTTGGTGTGCAGTTGTTGGGACACTTGACAAGATAAGATTTACATTTTTCATGATGAGCCTGTGAATATAAGAGTTTGATACACATAACGTGAAAGCTTAATAATTCAGATTTGGATCTGGATTTGAAATGAAATGGAACTGATCAGCATCACGAGGCCTACTACTATAACTTTAGTAAGGTAAGGATGATTACGGTATAGAATGCCTCTGTGTTTTAGTCAACTTTTTTTGAGATAGCCGAAGAGTGGCAAAAAGTATATTCTGAGTGTTCTTCAGCCATGGGTGTAAATAATCTGATAATATTTCTACCACTTCTTCTCCTTCTCCTACAACCCATAGGTTTCAAAAGTTTCCAAAGTAATCCGGAGCATAATATGATTATGATACAGTAGAGTAGAGTAGAGTAGAGTAGAGTAGAGTAGAGTAGAGTAGAGTGACAAGACTCCATTATCTCTGGTTATGCTAAGGCTTAAAGCAACTGGGACTTATCATGATCAGTGTATGCAATGTCATGTTTTTGTATATATTACGGGATCATTGTGGTGGAGTGTTTTTGTTAACTTGTTTTTTAACATTTAAATATCAATGAAAGGTTGGGAAGCAGGTATGTATGACATTGTTCATTTAACCCAACGCATAGACTCAGACATGTGGCAAAAATGAGTTACCTTGAGATCTGCTACAGGAAATTTCTCTCCGCAGAGTTCACAGTCCCCTTGACGGAATTGGCATTCATTTTGTAGATGTCCAGCAAGTTGAGATCTCATTAATACAGCAGTACAGCCTTGTGATTTGTGAACACACGGTACATTCTCATAGTGGCAACTTTCCAGATGGACACTCAGCTCTGTAAGAATTGAAAAAAAAATTATGAATACATTTAATCAAATGCAATTCCTGAAACTTTTACAATGTAATAAATAGTTCAACAACATTTTTGGGGTTATATTGAGTTATATTGATGCAGTAATGATTGCTAGAGATCATATCACCCTAGATTCTTGTTGATTAAAAAAAAAGTTATATTGAGTTATGTTGTAATGATTGCTGGAGATCATACCACCCAAGATTCTTGTTGATTAAAAAAAGTTATTTTTGAGAATGTATTAAATTTTCTGTATGGTGAAGACTTGCTGTCCTTCTATGAAAATTTACAGATGTATAATATGTCATGACTGGAAACTTTGGACAACTTTCACATCCATCAAATTGTAGTTGAAATCTACCAATGAAGACCAGTAATTGCTCCTTTTCCTACCCATATTTTCTAGATTCATGTAAGGGGAAACAGTTACAATGTAGAAAACACTCACCTTTAAGTTTCATCTGTTCTGAGCATCCATTATTTTTATTCCAACAATAAGATTGCAATTTTTCCAACTGTTTCCTAGAATAATTATCCCTCACAATTTCAGAATGATCAAGTTCCTCTTCACAGCTGACACACTTTGTGCCTTTCTTCCCACTAAAAAAGAAATAATTCATACAATATTTCACCATTTGCTATCTACATACTAAAAGCAGCTTATTAACTCTTCCATAGGAGAACAAAGTTTTATTAGTATAGCTTCAATATCAATTTCAAAAGTCTTCAGCAAGAATGCAAAACATACCCAGTCCATATTGAATTCCTGAAGACATAATGTTATAGAATAAGAAATTTTCAATTTCATCTAGTTGCTGTCTATACAATGTATGATCACCAACCTTTACTTTGGTTTGTTCTCAAAGTCCTCAACAAGTTTAAAACACAGCATTTTTTTTTGGTAATGGAATGTAAATTTTTACTGCATGGATGTAAATAATAATATAGCAAACATTCATTTCAAAGATGTATAAATCTTTCTGATTTATTTCTAAACCACATGTATAAACATCATAAAAGATGACCAGAGAAGTATATAGACTCGCCCATATGTGCATGTCTATTCTGAAGAGGAAATTTTTTTCAACAAGCTCAGCAAACTTACAATCAATGCCCAACTGGTATCTGCTAGGCAAAGCATGGCCACTTTTGTAACACCAAAAACCTTACCAAACTAATTGGCCACTTTTGTAGTCTGCAATATTCAAGTCCCCATACTGATAATGATATCCAATATGGTGGATTTCCAAAAGTATTACACATAAGACCTTGTGGAGTCCAATTTCTCTGGTCTAACTCTTATGACAATTATTAATCTCATTACAACAAATTATGAAAATAGGCTTGTATATTGATGTTGCATTTTAGCTCACATTTTTGTGCAGACACGATTTCATATATTTCCTGTGAGCTGATTTTCCTGTAATTTAGGGTTGGTGTTTTGAAAATTATCATGACATTACCTGATATAATTCTGAATACATCCATAGCAGAATCTACATCCACACGACGTTTGCATTGGATATCGTAACACTAAATTACATATGCCACAGTAGAACTGACCATCAACTTCATGTACAAACATATCTGGTCGGATTCCTTTCATTTGTAGGAGTGATGAAGATGGACTTATACACAAAGATGACAGGGATGCTGCTAAGGAGCCACTGGTCTCAGGACTACCAGATGGTGCATCAAAAGGTACCGCCATTCTAGATTTCTGTTTTCCTTTCTTCTTAACTTCAAACTGAATATACTAGAAAAGAATATAAGGCAACAAAAAATACAAAATTAGGTACTTAGAATCATATATTCCAGGCTTTTTATATAAAGTCCTCATAAAATGTAACTCAGCTGTCATAAATATGTTTATAACATTTAAACTATTACTCGTACTTGGTATTTGGAAACAACACAAGCAACAAATTTAATGCAGTAATTTGACACCGCATTTGTTACAATGGACCATGTATTGTGGTCTCAGTGTAAATTTTAAGGTGAAAAATGCACATTTTCATTCATGCAGTATTTTTATTGATTTGAATTAATAACAATGGTCGCTGTAAATGCAACTTTTGTGTTGTAAATATTGCTTGGACGAATGGGAACAAATGCACATAAAAGAAAAACCATTATGTGAAAATATTGTGAATATTATTAATAATTCTGAATCTATGGATGTATTTTATAATGGCTGGGTTACTTTTTGTGAGATCTTTACTTGGGATTGTACAAATGATGTGCAAGGGCAGTGGCATATTGTGGCATAACCAGAGAGTGGAGTCATTTACATCAACTCTGGGCTGTTTTAAAGTTCTGACTTTTTCAATGCACAACACAAATAAAGAAGCATACATACAGTTAAAAAAGAAAACACATATCATGGTCAATTGTGGCTTAAAGAACAGTAAACCAAAATATATTTGTACCATCTCTTTAAATATTAAAACAAGAAAATACAAAATGAAAACATAAAATGGCAAAGTCAAGCAAACTCAAAACAAAAACAATCACAAAACCAGAAAGAAAGCTGAGTGACTCTATGCACCCTTGCTTGACAGACAGACTGCAACTAAGGAGGATGTACCAATATCATCCAATATATTAGACACTAATTGCACCACCAATGTAACATGTTCCACCTGCAATGCTGCATGTGAGGAATGACACTTTTCAGAAGCATGATCAAGTATACTTTGTCTTTATTGCATAACCATTGTGTAATTAGTTGATGATAAGTTACTAATTGATATAACATCTGTTACATTTGGCAATTTTACGTTATTGTTGACGATGTTTTAATAAAAGTGCTTTTTTTTTCACATCTAAACAACTTGAAAACATTACAGAAATTTTGATTTAATTTCCACCTCTTAAGGGATCTAAAATGAGCGTTTATTGCGTTTCGACAGTATTTTTTGTGCGACATGAGAGCACCTCAGACCTATCGAATTGCATTCTGAATACTGAAGCATGTCTTGTATGTATTTTTGAAAATCACAATATAATACAAATTTTATGACAAATTATAAAAATTTGATATTTTTCAAATTTTGATATATAACAGTCCTCGAAGTGAATTATATAAATCTAATGATATATTCTTAAAGTGTATGTAGCAGGGAGGAAAAGCCGATGGTCAATTGAAAATTTTGACCTTTCATGTTGAAGATATGGATTTTTTTCCCAAAAAGACCTAATTTTTGTTGGTGTTTTGGGAAAAAAATCCATATCTTCAATACGAAAGGTCAAAATTTTCAATTGATCGTCGGCTTTTCATCCCACCTACATACACTTTAAGTATAAATCATCAGATTTATAAAGTTCACTTCAAGTACTGTTAAATATCAAAAATATCAATTTTAATGATTTGCCATAAAATGTGTATTAAATTGCTAATTTCAAAAATCAAAATTATTTGATATCAGAATGACATTCTTTGTATTCAGAATGCAATTCGATATGTCTGATGTGCTCTAATGTCCCAAAATAAATACCGTCCAAACGTTCATACCCCAGCCCTTAAAGACCCCAAGTGACTCATTATGCTCATTCCATAAAAGGTCTGGTTTTTGCAGGATTTTTTGTAGAGCTGATATGATAGACCATGTGTCTGTATAATCCAACCCCCCTGGTACTATAACATAAATGAACATATGGGTATGCCCCCTCCCCTCCCCCACCCCAAAAAGAAGAAATTTGTTGATGTAAAGGGGGGAAGTAAAATATATTAAAAAAATTGGTCATAAATTTGGTAAATTACCAATTTTTTACAAATTATTATCAAAACAAATTGAAGTGCTTGACAATATAACCAATGTTATTACATGTATAATACAAATTGCAGGATTGAACTGGAACAAACATTTGACACAATTTTTGTATCAATTATGGCATAAACAAAGACAAAACAAAGTTTAGTGCATGAAAAACAAACATTTTGAGTCTTGAACCTTCCTGGTCCTGCATGTTTGTTGTGATACAACTACTAAAAAGATGCAATTTGCAAAATATTTTGCACATACATTAATGCACACACACACAACACAAACTAGCATTTGTTCCCAAAATAAACCCACCCCACCCAGCAAACACACCCCACACATAAGAACACTGCATATAAAGAAGACCAAAGTGTATCAAAAGTATTAAAACTACATTATCAAAACTATAATGATATATATACTGGGATACAGGCACTCGATCTTTATTACTTGACAATGGTGTAATGAAAACCCTCATGATATCTGAACTCTAATGAACTTTTTTTATCGTTCATTAAAAATAAGGCAAGCAAAACAATAAGCAAAAGCAAGCAACGGGACTAGTAGGCTGAAAGTAAAAAAGATGACAAAAACAATTCTAGACGATTTCTGCATGTGTATGTGTGAGAATGACATAATCACAAGGTGTCATATTACTTGTGATCTTTTCTGAATTTTCTGACACCTGAGGAAGTTTCTTATCAAATTCCGTATGCAATTAATTGTGTAATTATTGTGGCCTCTAAGAGAAAGGCTCTCTAGTGCAGTTATTTTATTAAAAAAAACTAATAGACTTAATGGATTGCTTCCCCCTCCCCGCTGAACACACACACAAACATTCTAGCAATTGCCCTGGTCATATTACTTGCACATAAATTCATCACAACTTGTCTTTTGCCTATGCAGTGAGACACTCAGATAAACATGTAAGTATGTACATGAATGCAAACAACATATGTGACATGATCAAGGGGAATGAGTCGCATGTCGACCCTGGTCAAAAATGAGTTTTACATATGTTTCCAAAGAGGACATTTAGTGCTTTCAGAAACTGAAAACCCCATGTTGATACAACTTTTCTCTGCTAAGTTACGTCAATTTATCAATTGCTGAAAACAACATACAACAAAAGAATTTTAACACTTTCTTTGCCAATATCTCAAAATCAATATTAGCGACATCCGACTCATTCCCCTTGATCGTGTCACATATATGAATCATCTGTTACCACTGCTAATTATCAAATAATTATTTTTGTCAATAACAGCAAATGGTGTGTTTCCATTAGGCATTTAATGCAGCTATACAGCTACAATGTACCTATAGGTTGTTTCCAATATTGATTAAATTTTAATTTTACCATGGGATTTAGACAAAGTCCAGGAAAAAGTATTCACCATTCTTTAGGTGGTTAAAAATTAATTTTAAGCATTGGGGAGGTCGGACTCTTCGAGTTTTAATTCATAGACTCACCACTATTTTTTCTAAGTGAATATGCGTAAAGAGTTAAAGGGCAGTTTTGGCAGGACTACCTGTTCATATACATGCGCACACCATTGATACCTAAGTGTCTCTCTGTGTTTTGTTACCTCCACATGTTTCTAGCAGCCTCAGCTCTCATCACTTGGAGGAAACCGTAGGTTGATAATAATGCAAGTAAAGAATACATTTTACCATGTATTGTCTCTACAAACATTGTAACATTACAAAGTTCGCCCTTAGCTTGAAGTGAGTCTTGCTGTACCAATAAGTGCTGCGTAACTCTCCCCGGGGTAACTCTCTTTATTTCCTTTTAGTAGAAAGCAGAAGATATGTGGTATGGTAACTAAAACGTCCATTGAACTTACTATTGCTTTGCTTTTAAACTGCAACAATTGTATGTTTGAATTTGTTCCTGTTATTGCTCCATTTCTGGTTGAAAGACTTTATTTTGTACTGCTTACCATGTGTTGAGCAAGATCAGAGGTGAATGAATGTAGATGACTGCATGGTGTTATGAAATCATGTGTCTTTATTGCCTTACTGTGTGCTCCACCTGTACACATCTTATTTCACATGTTTTCATAACACTTGCTCATCTACATTCATTCTTGTCACACTTTCGACGACCTTCATGACTTCCCACTTCACTTCACTTTCTGTCTTAATAGCGAAGACTATTCTTGTTTGCACTGTCACTCATACATAGATATTCCATTTTCAGTAATGTATTCACACATTTGCGCAGATATGGAACATTATAGAGTTCAGATGCAAAAAAAGATATGTATGCCATCTTGAGCTTTAAAAAATATATATATTGATCTTTTATTACAAAGAAATATCCTAATACAAGATTTCCTAAATAAAAGATGAATTGTTTATTCATTAAAATGTGACACGATCAAGGGAAATGAGTCGGATGTCGCTAATATTGATTTTGAGATATCGGCAAGGAAAGTGTTAAAATTCTTTTGTTTTATATTGCTTTCAGCGACTGATAAATTCACGTAACTTCACAAAGAAAAGGCGTATCAACATGGGGTTTTCACTTTCTGAAAGCTCTAAATGTCCTCTTTAGAAACATGTGTAAAATTCATTTTCGACCAGGGCTGACATGTGACTCATTCCCCTTGATCATGTCACATATAATGTCCACTAAAAAGAACTAGACACACAAAATTATCAATATATTGCAATATTTATAACAGAACTAAAACAAGGCAGCCTTTAGATATAATGTATATCGCATTTAGCATCTGATCTCTTTTAACTATAACAATTATATAATATATAACTTGCAACTCTATCAAATACATGTGGCAATGATACATTTTCAGAGAAAATGTTTTTTTCATAGAAAAAAAACCAAAGTGGTTCTCAAACCTACATGTTTTGCCTGCTCAGTTTAATTTGGGTAAGTTAAGCTGCACTGAGAGAGAAAAAAAGATCAACAATTTTTATTGTTATTAAAATATTTGCTACCCTACCCCTAACCACGGTTTGACAAAAAAAGTTGATAACATAGTTATAAGTACATGTACATTGTATGTCAGATTACGTCAATGACTTTGTAAAAAATGCCCTTTTGATTTCGTGTGTTATTTGTATATATTTTTTAATTTTGAAGTATGATGCTGAAACTTGAATATCTCAGTACCTGTAAGCATAGGCATCAATCCTGGGCAGGGGGCATATCCCCCCCCCATCTTTTGGGCAAAATGACCCATTTTTTATTCTTTTTAGCCACTTTTTGACAATTCAGGACAATGACGAATTGACGCTAATGCCTGTAAAGATTAGCATTGAACATGCAGACATGCCATAGAACTAACAAATTAACAGTCGTAACCCCTGTATTACCAACTCTGGGCAAGCTCATATTTTAATTGAACAACGTACCAGTTAAAAAAACAAACTTATGTGTACTTTCAACTTACCAGAATGTGTTTCCTGTGTCAGTGCTTCAAAACTATATTGATCCTTAATTCCTTATATGGTGATATAAAATTCCCTGAATCTGAAGTCAAATAAAAAGACAAGTTCCAAATTTCACAGTTTGAAATTTTGAATTGATATTCTAAAACTATACTGAGGCCTACATGTATAGCTTAAAACATAATCGTATGCAGTGGAATTCCCCGAAAGGAAGTAACAGCGGGAAATTCTAATTAGCATACAATTATGAATTAGTAGACATGTACCATATGTGTAGACTTTATAGACAATAAAGAGTAAATTAAGCTTAGGAACTGCTGTGCAGATAATCTATAATACATGCAAAAACTGGTTCCAGCTGCCCAACACTTAATATCTAGCCTGGGCAGAAGATGTCTAAGATACTTTATTGCTACAGCCAGTTTAAACATGTTTCATGATACAGGATTTTTTAGATTACAATGAGTGCCAGTTTCCCAATATTCTCATGGGCCTTGACATGAACAAATACTTTACACATGTCCAGGAGATAGACATACGTAGATTTTAAATATAGAGGCATAGGTATTCCCATGCATGTGAAGGTCCCGGGTAAAGGTATAAAGTGCAATAGTGCATTATGATACGCATGCAGTCAGATATAATATATCCACGTGATGGCACTATTAATGCATGCACTAAAATTGTGACAGGCTGACATCGACCCGCAATACTGTTTTTATAACATATTTTTGTAGTGTTGAATACAATAGAACAGCTATAGCTACAAGATTTTTGATTCAAAGTTTAATAGTGCTACTAAACTAACAGTAAATGTAATTGTATTTGAGAGGTTGGCGCTTCATTTGTGGGGGGCAGAGGCAATTTTTCACCTATTTGTGGGGCTTGATCCCCCTAAAGACCACACTGCTGATACCGCTATGCATGTTCATGTAAATACATATCAAGATAAGTAAATTGAGTTGTTTAAAGCAATAAAAATTGGTATGAATATGCAGAGAATTTTGTTAGCTACAGTATCAACATCGTCGATGGTTACATCCAGTGAGCGGTGGTCAGCTTGTGTCATGGCATCGAGCGATAA
The DNA here is from genome assembly GCF_039555335.1 of Amphiura filiformis. NCBI lineage: Eukaryota > Metazoa > Echinodermata > Ophiuroidea > Amphilepidida > Amphiuridae > Amphiura > Amphiura filiformis. Next base: position 208,130 of record NW_027305527.1, read on the forward strand.
GACTATATTTATCGCTGTCTTTCCAATTTCAAGAGCATTATGTATGCCGATTAACAATTCAAATGTATCCTTTCACAAATTACACTGAAACTTTTTAAATCGCTCCAATTTTCATGAATTTCTTGATCATTCCGATTTTGTGTTACACATGTGTGACATCATACACTAGAAATTTTTTTAATTAATCGCGGGGACTATTGATGTGTTTAAAAACAGAGACAAATGACACTCATGCTAATTGTGACCACCTTAAATTAGAGATGATATTACTTTAGGGATCTAGAATGAGCGTTTATGGCGTTTCAACAGTATTTTTGTGGGACATGAGAGCACCTCAGACGATCGAATGGCATTCTGAATAATGAAGCATGTCTTTCTGATATCAAATAATTTTCATTTTTGAAATTCACGATATAATACAAATTTTATGACAAATTATTAAAATTTGATTTTTTTTCAAATTTTTGATATATAACAGTCCTCGAAGTAAATTTTATAAATCTAATGATATATTCTTAAAGTGTATGTAGCTGGGACGAAAAGCTGATGATCAATTGAAAATTTTGACCTTTTATATTGAAGATATGGATTTTTTTCCAAAAAGACCTATTTTTTTTTGTGTGTTTTGGGGAAAAAAATCCATATCTTCAATACGAAAGGTCAAAATTTTCAATTTATCGTCGGCTTTTCATCCCAGCTACATACACTTTAAGTATAAATCATCAGATTTATAAAGTTTACTCGAAAGTGCAGTTAAATATCAAAATATCAATTTTAATGATTTGCCATAAAATGTGTATTACATTGCAAATTTCAAAAAATCAAAATTATTTGATGTCAGAAGGACATTCTTCGTATTCAGAATGCAATTCGATATCTCTGATGTGCTCTAATGTCCCACAATAAATACTGTCCAAACGTTCATGAATATCATGATCAATTTCAACATAAATCATAATTTCCCAAGATTAAAATAATTCAAGATAAGGATTTATCATCTACAACATTACAGCATGCAATGACGTCATCCGGTCAAAGGTCCCTGATTTCCGGATCATTGACCTTTACTTGCTTATCATTCAGGTGTACATGAAACAAAGTCTGCACAAAAAGTAACACAGCTGTCATAAATATAGAACTAATACTAAAACTAGTTTTTAACATAGAAAGAAGGATGATTTTTTTAACGCACATTTTGATACCCAATTTGTCCAATGTTGTTCATTATGAAAATGATGAATCTAACCTTTTCTCCTGATGTCAACAAACTAGTCTTTTTAATTCAGTCTTCAATTATAGCACTCAGTTGCAGATACAAACAATGGGTACTGGTATGTTAACATTGCATTGGATTTCATTTCTTGTGTATTTTTCATCGTATGGGAAGGATCCTGTGTTGTACTAATACTATTGCACGGTGCACACATGTTACACACGTGGCGTGTGTAACATGTGTGTACTAATACTATTGCACAATGCACACATGTTACACACGACACGTTTTATCACTATTACACTCAGGGCTGTCAACTTTTTGGAATTGCTTGGCGTGAGACAGAGCCGTACCGGGATTTGTCGACTACAAGTACAATGTTCATTTTGACCCATGATTATTTGAGCCATGGTGTTCTAGAATCTGAAATTTTATTCATTTTCCAGCGTTTTGCTACCTAGGAGTAGGAGTGAAATTATGCTACCTTGGCGTGAGACCGTGAGAAAGTGGCACAATGTGTGAGACTACGTGAGAGTTGACAGCCCTGTTACACTGCAGCTATGATTATAAGTTGACTTCAATATCAATATATACTGTACTGGTTCCAATAATTGGAACTCAAGGCTCCGACCGTGAGTTCCAAGGAGCTACGTGTATGTGTCACCACGATTTAGCGTGCATTCATCACCATATTATTCACATGTACATGGTCGTGGAGTGGAGTTTTCGCTGCTCATAAAAATCACTCAAAAATCATCTTTTTAAATATTTCTTAGGACAAAAGCTGATGCGTAGAATAAGTTGAGCAATCACAGATGACATACATCAGTGACACAGGTTTCTAAAGTGAGTATTTTACTAGATATACTAATGCAAACTTGCCAAAATGAAACCCTGGAGGCACCCTACGCCTACAGGAGAACCTACAACTTGAGAACACGCCCTCAAACGTTCGAAATTTATAGTTACTACAAAAAATACTGTACTAACATTTTGTGTCAGTGGCACATGCTAGTCGGGATTATGCACTTTTAGTTTCTCACACGTTTGAACGGGAATTGGATTGCGTACTTTTTCGATGTCTAGTGAGCAAATTTCTTCAATATTTTGAGAAAATGATGTCAAATTTTCTATTCTATATTGTTTGGTAATAATGTATTTTGCCAATAGTATGTTTAAAGTTGTAATTTTGTGTTTTTGATCGCAAAGATCGGATATTTTCGCTTCGATTCAATTCTGAACCCTTCATGAAGGGTGCCTATTTTCGCAGAACTTTGATGATAATTTTGCCTTTTTGGACACTAAAATGCATTCGATCCTTAATTTTGTTTCAACCAAGTCTTAAATTAGCAAGCACAATAAGGTTGGTACCACTTTTATATGCATTGATAAAATTTAAAATTTTTTTTTCAAGTTTCTAACCGGCGCAAATCGTTAAAGCCATATTACAACATTTGCTGAGGAGGACGCCCTCACGGAATTTTTTTAATTCATTTTTTTACACGATTAAATTGTATTTTATTAAACCAATATACCCTGCAAAAATCAAGACTCTAGGTGCTGTAGTTTTGTCAAAATCCGAGATTTTGAATAAAAGGCTGATTCAGCCATTTATTATTACGATGGAATCGTTAGTCGAATGCATACACGATGTTCATAACACACAGTATGTACGCGGCGGGGGCGACGGTGATATACACAACAAAGGGTCGTACCACAACATGACCGAAGGAGTGGTATGTATTGGCGACAAATGCGCTGGTAGTAAATTCCAATTTTCTTTGCTTTGCCGTAGTTGTTCGCTCAAAAATAAAAGGGATATATCTGCTGACAGTAAAAGCTAACATTTTATGGCAAAGAAATGCTAATCTATTTTGTTTGAAAATGTTATAATATTGCTTTAAGTGCATGTGTATTTCCCATTGACATCCAAAATGGCGTAAGCCAGTCCTTATTATAATTTATATACATAGGTACCGCGTATATAGGACTGGCAAGCAAGTCTAGCACACGCTAAGTTATTAACCAGCAATGCGTTCAAAAAACAAGATACATATAAATTTTAAACGAAATTGAACATACGATCCTATATCCTGGCATACGATATGCCATGCCGGTTATGTAAGCTTTTAATAGTCATTGCATAAGTTATTATTGGGTCAGTAATGTAACAAGGCGGTAAAGGAAGCACCTAGTCGCACTTGTTCTCGTTGGATTAAATCGATCGGCCTGTTGCACCTCCTCATGTGCACTGACGATGTGCTATGACATTATACAAGTATGAGTATCAAAAGTTAAAAATTAGAGGTCACCTAAAGGATATTTCCCCGTGATGATTCCTAAAATTATTAACGGAAAAGTGAAAAATTATTGGGCCTATACACACTCGGCAGTCCACGCTTTATAATGCGTGCCGGTTCGAAATTCTGAAAATTGGTGAAAGCGTGGGGGTTTAAACTTTTTGGGTAAAAAGCGTGGACTGATATAAAGCGTGGGATTAAAATAAAAAGCGTGGGGCTTCTTCCAACTTACAGTATATTTTTATTGAATGATAAAATAATCATAGTTCCAAGAAAAATCACCAAAACTTGCACACTATGTCGCAAGATAAAATTCCATTTGATGCAGGCTCGCGCTTGTTTACGTGAATCCAGTGCAATGTACACAATATCCTCCCCCCGGAAGCGCTGCCAAAACACCTACGTCATATGCAAATGTCCGATTTTCCATGACGTGTTATTTTTCTTTACATTGATCGTATATGAGTGACGTCATTAACATGCATAATTGATTGAGCGAAGCAGCACGGAAGAAGTAGGATATAGTCGCTGAACACAGCGTACGTCAAGTTTCATGACAAGAACAACATTTGAACACCATAAAAGTACAGTTATTCATTAAAATGCTTATTTTACAGTGCAGTAGTAGTTTTTCACATATAATTTGCATTGCTCAAGTAATGTATCAATTAACTTATTGGAGAGAAAAACATCGGACTCGCACATGTGAAATAGGTGCAGAATTCGGCGTACTTGATACTTCGAACCAAATTGCGTGCGACTTTGTCAGTTTACAAATAGCGGAAAAAGCAAAAAGTGGTGGGGGTCAAGAATTTTCAGTATAAAGGGTGCCTCAGTAAAAAGCGTGGGGGTCAGGAATTTTCAGTATAAAGGGTGCCTCAATAAAAAGGGTGGGGGTAAAATAAAAAGGGTGGGAGTCAAACCCCACTGCCGAGTATGCTATATTTATTTATTTATTTTATTTTATTTGATTCCTTAAATTATTAATGAAAATAATAGAAATAATGAGAAAAATTATTGGGTCTATCTATTTATTTATTTATTTATTTAATTATCTAATTAATTATTTATTTATTTATTTATTTATTTATTTATTTATTTATTTATTTATTTATTTATTTATTTATTTATTTATTTATTTATTTATTTATTTATTTATTTGATGATTCTGTAAATTATTATGAAAATAATAATATTAATAATAAGAAATAATAATGAGAAAAATTATTGGGCCTATATTTATTTATCTAATTATTTATTTATTTATTTATTTGATAATAATAAGAAGAAACATAAGGCCTATAGGCCCTATTTATTTATTATTATTATTATACATTATTATTATTATTATTATTATTATTATTATTATTATTGTTATTATTATTATTATTATTTATACTTTATTACATCTTCTCTGATAAATATACAGCCTTTATAGTCAGGTGTATTGATTAGCTGTCGAACAGGCAATCCGTACATCGATATCACAAGTGATTGGGAAGTTATAATCCCTCTTGTCCCAGCGAGAACAAGTGCGACTAGGTGCTTCCTTTACCGCCTTGTGTAATGTAACATTTTACATTATTTATCATGATAAAACAATATAACATGGTGAACTGTTTGAATCGGTGAGAACTGTACTAGTCTGACCGGAGCTACACCCCGAGCTACACTTTTAGCATACTGAATCTAAAATACTTACCAGTATTAAACAGAAAAACACAATATTGTGGAACTTTTCAGTAGCGTGTTACATACATGTGAAGCTTCACAACACTAAGTGATCACTTCCGGGTTCATACGGTTCTAGTATATTCGATACTTCCAGTTCCGGGAATTACCCAATTAGCCTAAATCCTCCCGGTCTCTAATGACGCCTTTTTTTACCCACAATGCCTGCAGGTGGAACGGTTGTGCGTGAGTATTCGAGAACTGGAAGATCTACTCTACTTCGTTGGTATTGGGGTGATTCATCGACCATACACTTTTGTTCATCGACCATACACTTTTGCAGTCATCATGATGCAGTCATGTCTAACTTTGCTTTTAATAATGTCAACCGAGTGAAACATAAAATCTATGATATTACATCTTTGTTGAGTAAAGAAAAAATAGACGTAATGGGTCTTGCTGAAACTTTTCTTAAACATGACGAGGGTATCAGTATTAACAACTATAATTGGTTTGGTAAGAACAGGTCTCTCAAAGGAGGTGGAGGTATTGGTTTTATAGTTTCAGATAAATTAAATGTTATTGATGATGACCTCTTCGACTCTAAAACTGATGATATTGAAAGATTTTGGCTTAAGATTGATACAGGCTACGATCCTATCTTTGTTGCTGTTGCATATTTCCCCGTGGAAGGTACAGATGTTGAGCGTACCGATGAATTATATAATCATTTATTATCTGAATGTATTAGAATCGAAGAAGACTATGTTAGTGATGATACTGAAGCAAAAATCATCATTATGGGAGATTGTAATGGCAAAATTGGTACTGAAATTCCATTTTGTGACAAAGAAGTGAATGTTAATGGCGGTCGGTCGCCTACTTAACTTCAGAGATGATTCAGGTTTGTGCATTCTTAATTGTTCTAAATTATGTAAGGGCAAATTCACTTGGTTTCGAAACGACCTTAAAAGTGCTATTGATTATATGTTATGTTCACCAAATGTCTTTCATGATGTAATTGAATTTATTGTTGATGATGAACGAAACATGAATTTAGGCAGCGACCATAATGTGCTTCTCTTGAAATGTACTCTAAAAAAGACTGTCAATCATTATAACGCCAACCAAAAGAAGAAGAATGATTGTATTACTTGGGACATTAAACCTAATCAGGACTGGACTAATTTCCAAAATGAATTATCCAGTAAATTTTCTGACTGGAATATTGATGATTTTGATAACGTTGATGATATTTGGCATTCCTGGAAAAACATTGTTATTCAGACAGCTAGGAAAACAATCGGCACTCGAGAAACTAATTCTAAACTTCGCAGTTGGTGGGATAAGGACATTGACAAATGTATTAAAGATCGTAAAGATGCGTGTAAAACACATAGACAATGGTGTAAAGGTACTAAAATCGATAAACAACTTGGTCAAAATCTTTGGGATGATTATCAAACGAAGCGATCCCGTGTGAAATCTATTATTAAGGAAAAGATTATGCAAATGCGTGTCGAGCGATCGATCAAAATTGCTAATGAAGGGGGTCCACAAAGTAAAAGTTTCTGGAAAACACTTCGTGGTAACAAAAGGAAACAGGAAATATATTCTTTGAAAGACCCTGTTTCTGATGAGATTATTCATGATACTAAAAAGATTAAAAACTGTGTTTTGTACTATTGGCGTACCCTGGGTAAGATGAATAGAGAGCTTAAAGATGGTAACAATAGCGTGTCAACACACAATGTTAAAGATATGGTGAGTCATTACAGGTCTTTTAATGACACAAGTGTTGTCAATATGAATTGTCTTGATAGGATAGATTTAACTATTGATAAAGTAATTGATGCCATTGGAAACTCAAAAAATTATAAAAGCCCAGGATATGATGGAATTAATAATGAACTGATAAAAAATGGTGGTGATTGTTTAACGAATTCCTTGTTTAAATTATTTAGTAAGATTCTTATAACAAATGTTACTCCAAAAGAATGGAATATTGGTGTCATTGTACCTATTTATAAGAAAGGTGACCATAAAGACTTAAATAACTACAGAGGTATTACTCTCACTCCGTGCATTTCTAAAATTTTTAATAGAATCATTGCCAATGATATATCAGAGTTTCTTGAAAATGGTAACATCCTTACGGAAGTTCAGGGAGGCTTCAGAAAAGACCACAGATGCGCGCGAAGATAACATCTTTACCCTTAAAAGTATAGCCGCTAGCAGATTAGCTGAGGGTAAAGAAAGTTATATGGCCTTCCTGGACTTCAGTAAGGCATTTGATACTGTTTGGAGAGAGGGCCTACTGTACTCTGCATGGAATATTGGGATCCGAGGTTCGGTATGGAAGCTCATTGATAACTTATATACAAATGTCCAAGCTATGGTTAAATTTGGAAATTTTACTACTGATTTCTTTGAAGTGGATGAAGGTGTAAAACAAGGTTGTGTCCTCTCTCCAATTTTATTCTGTATTTATATTCATGAATTTACTAAAATGCTCAATGAACATAATCTAGGTGTAAACGTATGTAATGTCCGCATTGGTAATTTATTTTGGGCAGATGATATTGTATTGATTGCAAATAACGAATATGAATTACAAAAGATGTTGGACTTAGCAGCTGACTTTGCTGATAATTGGAGATTAAGTTTTAATCATACTAAATCTAATGTTTTAATAGTAGGTAAACGTATAAACAAGTATCGCCTCTGGCATTTAGGAAATAATTATATTAACGAAGTCGAAACTTATAAATATTTAGGGGTTACGTTTAACAGAAACCTAACTGATCACCATCATATTGAGGAAGTAATCAAAAGGAAACAAACTTATTGGATATATTAAATCTATCATTGATGGTCAAGATGATTTTAATCGTGTCTATTACGGCGACATTTTATGGAAAAATTTGGGTTTATCAACTATTAATTATGCTTCTTCTGTATGGATGCCTTTAAGTATAAAAGATCGCAAAAGACTGGAAAGTTTACAAAACCGCATGGCCCGTTCTATTTTGAGAGCACCGAGAAACACACCAATTGAATGCCGGTTAGGTGATCTTGGGAGGCACCCGGTTGCAACACTTTTGGACAGATTACCGGTCAATTATTTTGAAAGGCTTCGCGCTATGCCACTGCACCGATAGCCTAAACTTTTGTTCAACATCACGAGATATAATTTATAAATGTAATTCAATTAATAATAATATCAAACTTCTCAGGTGGTTTTCTCATATGTATAACGTGTTTACTGAATACGGTATGGATTATGTGTTTAATGATGTATCAGTAATTGGTAATGCACGGATTAATCGATTTAACAATATTGTAATGGATGTAAATAATTAAATGGAGAAACGGTGTCAGATCTAAATCGTCCCTGTTAAGCTATGCGTTGTTAAAAGACACACCACACCTTGAAGAATATCTCCTTTCTAATGTAGATTTTTACGCGGCATCTCTTAAATTCAAGGCACGGTCGAATACTTTGCCTCTAAATGGTCGCACTTATTTATGGAACAAAGATGGTAACAGTATTTGTCCACTCTGTAAGAATGGGACTGAGGATCTGAAGCACTTCTTGTTTGTTTGTAAATCACTTCAAAGTATTAGAGCCGCCGAATATCAAAGTCTTGAAAATGATTTGAAAATTAATCGTTTAGATGCTTTATGGTACTTGTTTATATCTAGTGATTGAAATGTTAAGACATGCTTCTTATTAGGCTTATCTAACACCTTTTTTCTTGACATAGGTGGTATAGATATTGATTGTGCTTTGAATATTTTTGACTTTGTATGTAAATCATTCCTAAAAAAGGCGTGGCGACTTCGTAATGAACTCACAAATTAAGTTTTTAAGATAGCCATGCAAGTAATTTAATTTTTTATATGTACATTGTACATTTTGCGTAATTGCTGTGTAAATTATGTTTTGTATTGGAGTAAATTTGTTGTTCCACAAGTCACAATCACACTTTATTCCTCAGCCATTTGAATGCTTGTGCTCTGGTATGTTTGTTAAATGCGCGCCCTCCACCTACGATGTATAGGTTCCCGCTTTTGCCATTGCACCGCTTCCTGCTCGTGATCATGTAAATGGGATTGTGCCTAGTGGAAACGATAATATTGTACTCATTAACATTTTGCCATGTTTTATGTTTGTTGATTTATTGTGTTTTCTTGTTTTACTTTGTAATTTTGTGAACGCACCGTCGGGTAGATGTGTGCCGCTGATATAAAAGCGTATGTTCTAATAATAAAATAAATAAAAATAAAATAAATAAATACAGTAGAATTCACCTCGACCAAATCTCAAAAAAGTTGAGATTTTTATATCACTGGAATACTCTGGCTACATAATGTTTATGTACAAAATATTTCTTGCAGATTAATTCGTTTAGCAAAGATATCGCGAAATTTGAATTTTGTCTATGGATCAGTGTACTACACATAATCATGCATAACTCGCAAACGCAAAATCGGAATCAACTGAAATTTTGGGAATATGCTTTTTTCGTAGATATGTACTGAAACATGTCATAATAAAATTCCTTTAAAAAAGGAATGTGGCGCCCAATGTGAACTTGATATGGTGAATTCCATGGTTTCTAGGGAAGAGTAGAAGATGATCAAATGCAAGAGAAATGTGTTTGATTGGGGAAGGTGTTCTGACAATCCAAATATAAACTTAGTCCACCTCAAATGACCTGTAACAATTTGTGATTGACATTACTTAATTCACCTCGGATGACTTTGATCTGACATTCAACATTTTCGCGCTTACACCAATCATATCCATAACAAATTACAACTTCCTGTCAACTCTCTAATTTAAAACTCTAAATTTCTGTCTGTTTGCCTTTTCTGTCTTGTAGCATTTAGTACACTACAGTTTGTTACAATTATTATGATAAGCAAACATTGCTGGGTAGATAACAGGATTTAGTTATTTACTTAATCCAATCATGGAGGTAGTAGCTAGTAGCTAGTACTACCTCCATGCATGATCAATCATGGCATTTAACGTCAGTTTTGGTTTTCAGTGTTTTAAAATACAACAATGTAGAACATGTATAATTAATATGCCGTGTTGTTTGCATGCAGTTTGCCGCCCAATTTTGCCACCATATTGCAACTTTGGCAATAACCGCTATATAGATTCTATGGTAATTAGCAAACAAAAGCCATCAGTTTAAGAAGCCTCGTTAATTGATCTTATCAATTAACGATCATTTCCTGCTTTCATAGTGAACGGACGTGTCTCTGCACTGCTCTCATTCAACCGGATATATGCATAGCAACATATTTGTTTATGGTAACGCCGTATAGCCGCTAATATTGAACACTATCTTTTTCAACGTGCCATCTGATATTTATTATATTTATACTACTATTTATCTGCACAATGAGGTATTGTTATGACTGCAAAGTTGATAAGAAGGACACTAAACCTCGTCAAGGTGATCTCATTATATGTTCGGAATGTGCTACAAAAAGATGGCCAAATAGCAATAACTGGTCAAAATCCAAAAACGCTGCCAACTCTTCCAACACAATTTCCGTGGATCAAGCTGCTTCAACAGTATACGCATCCAAGTTACGTAAAATGAAAGGAATGGACAGAACGGAATTAACCAATGTAAACACGAACCAAATGTTGCACGATATTCGCTCTGCTATCGTCAAGATGGTCCCCGCCGACGCTGATCAAGTTGCAATCGCGAATAATTCTCTGACTACGTACAACAAGATCAAGGAATTTATGACAACAAGGATAGTAGAACTTTCGGTTCCTGACGTTTCACATTCATTAGTGTCGCCTACTACAGATCTCGACAACTCAATACCTGCTCCAAGCGCAACTGCATCCAGAGTAGAATGTTTAGAGTCTTGTGAACTGCAACACCTAGAAAGAGGCAAGTCTATGGAATGTGGTCTATGTCAGGCTCTTTTTCATAGAACTTGCGTGGGTTTGAAACCCAACTCTAGACCGTCTTTGTGGATATGCCCTGACTGTAAGAACATCCCGCAAACTATGAAGTTACTTGTCGCCAACCAGAAGACGCAAGATAAAGTGATAGCGGATCTACGCAATGAAAACAGCTCGCTCATGAAGATTCTAATAAAGAACTTTGGGAATAGGACTCGCTAAATATTTTAACCGGCGAGGTAGGTACCAGGGAATAATCACACGGCTTGGTAGATGCGTCTTGGTTCACTCGTCTCGACTAGTCCCTCAGATTGGTATTCGGTTCATCGTCTCTTCATCATAGATTTTGCCTGAGTAGGGGCGCTAAAATAAAGTTCTTCATAGAACCAGAGGTTCAACCAGGGACTTATTTAGGCTTTTAGAATCAGCCAAGCACGAGTATTATCACACAAACATGAAGACAATCAAAACCCAATTTACTGTTAATTAAGTTATATTTATTACTTACTACATCTTCTTCATTCGGTATAAAACTTTATATTAAAACTAACAAGAGAACTAGGAGTAGAACAAACTCCATTATCCAGTAATAATTAGCGAGAATTGTACTCGCTCTAAACTAAGAAGTTGTGTTCAAATCTTGACGCACACGGAGAGTTTATGGAGAGATGTTAACCATCTGAGTGAATGCCACAGACTACAATTCATTCTCAGTTTGCGTCGTACACAAGACATTCGTTCACAAAAGACCATTGTGACGTTTAACGATAGTCTAATCGACATGATACGAGAGAGTGATCTCACTCGAGGTGAATGACACCATAGGTTTGAATAAATAAATTAATTAAAATAGAAGGCACGGGCTATAAAATAATATATCGCCACAACATACGCCCTCCCTAAAAGTTTTGGCGCCTGACAAAAGTAAATTTATTGAACACCAAATTTGTTCTACTTTCCAGTTCATAATTGAATTGCAAATTTCATTTATGTTTATACAATCATTGACTGTCCCTGATAACAATTCAGGACATTTTTATAATTTATTGATTATTAAACAAAATTTTATGAAGGTATATCCATGCGATATAAATCCTCTTATCCTCGTAAGTGTATCCTCGTTGTATCGTTCTTCATCCTTGTTACGAAATGCAATTCATCAATGCCTTGTCGTATCTGCATCTGTGGAACTCCTGATACCGAATTGACCCGAAAATTTACATAATTATGTTAAAGGCCTAATTTTCAGGTAATTTCGGTTTCACGGAAAAAGTCAAGACTACATTGTATTTACATTACACAAACATTCCCTTACATACCCTTTCACGTACTTAGGCAAAACTCTTCTCCGGGGTTCCAAAATGAATACATCGAGATGGGAATATTTCTTTCGAGGATTTTCTCTGTCTGATTTCCTTCAATATCGCAATACATTGTAACACGCTGAAGTACATATCGCGAAATACATTAATATATCTTACTTTAATTGAATCAAAATAAAATGATGGTGGCATCAACATTACAATTCTACATTTCTTAATTTCTTAAATGTTTCATTACTTTATTACCTACAAACAACTTTGTTCCAATAATGTACAAATCCACAGCATACGCGCCAACCAAATATACATTCGGGTTCATTGTCATTATAATTCATTTTGGAACCCCGGAGAAGAGTTTTGTCTAAGTACGTGAAAGGGTATGTAAGGGATGTTTGTGTAATGTAAATAAAATTTAGTCATTGATTTTTCCGTGAAACCGAAATTACCTGAAAATTAGGCCTTTAACAATTGTAAATTTTCGGGTCAATTCGGTGAACACAACTTCTTAGTTTAGAGCGAGTACAATTCTCGCTAATTATTACTGGATAATGGAGTTTGTTCTACTCCTAGTTCTCTTGTTAGTTTTAATATAAAGTTTTATACCGAATGAAGAAGATGTAGTAAGTAATAAATATAACTTAATTAACAGTAAATTGGGTTTTGATTGTCTTCATGTTTGTGTGATAATACTCGTGCTTGGCTGATTCTAAAAGCCTAAATAAGTCCCTGGTTGAACCTCTGGTTCTATGAAGAACTTTATTTTAGCGCCCCTACTCAGGCAAAATCTATGATGAAGAGACGATGAACCGAATACCAATCTGAGGGACTAGTCGAGACGAGTGAACCAAGACGCATCTACCAAGCCGTGTGATTATTCCCTGGTACCTACCTCGCCGGTAATAATTAGCGAGAATTGTACTCGCTCTAAACTAAGAAGTTGTGTTCAAATCTTGACGCACACGGAGAGTTTATGGAGAGATGTTAACCATCTGAGTGAATGCCACAGACTACAATTAAACATCCGTTTGCATCGTCCACAAAACCTTCGTTTACAAAAGACCATTGTGACGTTTAACGATAGTCTAATCGAAATGATACGAGAGAGTGATCTCACTCGAGGTGAATGACACCATAGTTTTGAATAAATAAATAAATTAAAATAGAAGGCACGGGCTATAAAATAATATATCGCCACAACATACGCCCTCCCTAAAAGTTTTGGCGCCTGACAAATACAATGTTTAAATGTTCAACATAATAATAGTTATCGTAGTTCATCAAATTAGCGTAGAAAATCGTTCTTCATCATAATTGTAAGTTCTTCTTCGCTTAAATTGTTTCCTTGTTACGAAATGTAATTCATCAATGCCTTGTCGTATCAGCATCTGTGGAACTCCTGATACCGAATTGACCCGAAATTTTTAATTAAAGGCCTAATTTTCAGGTAATTTCGGTTTCACGGAAAAAGTCAAGACTACATTGTATTTACATTACACAAACATATCCCTTACATATCCTTTCACGTTCTTAGACAAAACTCTTCTCCGGGGTTCCAAAATGAATACATCGAGATGGGAATATTTCTTTCGAGGATTTTCTCTGACTGATTTCCTTCAATATTGCAATATATTGTAACACGCACAAGAACATATCGCGAAATACAATAATATACCTTACTTTAATTGAATCAAAAATAAAATGATGGTGGCATCAACATTACAATTCTACATTTCTTAATTTCTTAAATGTTTCATTACTTAATTACCTACAAACAATTTGTTCCAATATTGTACAAATCCACAACATACGCGCCAACCAAATATACATTCGGGTTCATTGTCATTATAAATCAAAATACATTATTTTGTGATAATCCAATTCCACACAATTACAAATAGTACAATTGTGACAAACTTTCAAATTACAATTCAAAATCAATTCAACATATAACTTTCTACATTTATCAAATGCCAAATATATTTGTTTTCATTTTGACGTCCTTGACTTTTATATTAGTCATTCATAAATTTGTAAATGCACACAAATCTTTAGAAGTATTCTTTGATAATTACAAATCACATAATAATTATAATATTATGCCTAATTTCACATTTTTTAAAGACATTATATTTTTCATACAGCCTTTTGATCGAGTTGCTTACAACTGATCTAACAATGATACTGATTCCATAGTCTGGCCTTTACAGTTTACCAGTAATTTTGACAGGGTTGGTCTTCAGAGACTCAAGAGCAGCTGCGTTCAAGTTTGTCTCTGGTTCCCAAGTGTTTCTTGATTTTGGAAAATCCCGCCACTTTATGAGATATTCTAGACGCCCATTTCTATAGCGTCCTCTGATAATATGCTCAATCACATATTCAGGAGTTTTATCCTGAACTGGTGGCAGACCTAGAATGATTGGAACCTTTGTTTTCTCAGATTCTTGTGTGGCCAAAAGAGGAAGAAAAGAGTCCTCAGGACAATCGTCCGGAACAAGTCCTGGAATTGGATCTCTTTGTTCTAAATCTGCTGGTTCAGTATCATTGCTTGGTCGGACATACCTATCATATGCAAATTTCATACGATTGACGTGAATTGGTGTAGTAATCAATTTGTTGTTTTCTAGATTACGTACACGGAAATTGACTGGACCTGTTTGTTCAACAAGCAGGTATGGACCCGACCAGAATTTCTGAAGTTTGCGTGAAAGTCCTTGCTGCAATGCAGGAATATATACCCATACTGAGTCTCCGACTTGATAAGGAACTTCCGTTGCACTCTCATCGAAACGTTCTTTCATCTTGTTTTGATTTTGCTCTGCGTGACGTTGTGAGATCTTCCTTACAATTTCTAATTGAGAGATTAAATGATGAATGTGCTCTCTGAGATTCTGTTCTGCATAATTGCAGTCTGACGTGAGCGTTACATCTAAAGGAAGTCTCGCTTCTCTACCATACAAAAGAAAGAACGGACTGAATCCAACGGAGTTTTCAGCAGGAGTTGTACGGTACGCAAACTGTATGGCTGTGATATATTGCCACAACAAGATTATGTCCGACCAACGACTTCTTATTGACAATCTCATTGCACAACAAGACAGCAGAGCAAATATGAAAGCCAATGTCAAGCCTACGCCACCGTCAACTGAGGATAACACTTCAACTACCGCGAACTCAGAAGATCCTAAAGCGCGATACACCACTCTTCTCATCGGGGACTCCATCATCAAGGATATAAAAGAGAAAGGCTTGACTGACACTAAAGTCACTTGTATTCGCGGCGGATATGTCAAGGATGTTATGTATGAAATTCTAAATGATGACCTGAATCAGTATGATACTGTTATGATACACGTTGGCACCAACGATTGTTCTGCAGATAATAAGTTAGCCGAGGGAATTCAGCGGTATGAAGAACTTGTGGACAACGTAAAGTCTAGTGCGCCGACTTGTAAGGTTGTTTTATCTTCGGTTTGCCCGCGTGCAGACAGTACTCCCAACTATGAGCGTGTCCAGAAGTTTAACGAGGAATTGAAGCGAATTTCTACAGAGAAGTCTTGTGATTTTGTGGACAATGATGGCAATTTTCTACACCGGAACAACACTATTGATGTGAACAATTTCAACAGCAGAAAGTTGCATCTCTCGGTAATGGGTACTCGGAATCTTTTACGGAACTTAAATGAAACGCATAAGATAGTACCAACGAAGACAAGACATACAGAATCGGAATCAGCAGAGCACAGGAAACCAGCAAGAAGAGACTCGCGTGGCTATCAAAACGAAAGAAGACAACGACCGCACATGAACTCAGAACACAGACGCAAACGCGATGCCCGGTGCAATCTCTGTGGCCTGACAAACCACGAAACCAGTGACTGTAGACATCGTCGCCCGGTGCAATGTCATTCGTGCCATGAATTCGGACATAAGTCATATTATTGCCGCGAAAGCTACAACAGACATGAACATAATGGATATTATTACCAGGATAACCGCTACTAGGATATAGCAAGCATCGTGGAATGCACGAACTCATTTTCACCTTTAATTGATGAACTTGAATATGTTGATGATTATGATGATTGTGTGTGTATTGATAATAATGATGTGTTTAAAAATGATGATAAAGTCACAAAACCCAAAAAACGCCGTCATAGACGAGGAGGTAAGAATAAGTCAATTAGAAATAACTGTACACAAACTAAAATTAAACTTGCTTTCAACAATGTAAACAGACTTCATCCAAAAGTTCATGAAGTTGAGAAGTTAATTAATGATGAAAAATTTGATGTTTTTGGCATTGCTGAAACTTTCTTTAAAGGAGATGATGGAGTTAATATACAAGGTTACAGATGGGTGGGCAAAAATAGAATTAATAAAGGGGGAGGGGGCATCGGTCTTTTAATTTCTGAGTCGACTTGTGTTGTTATTGATGACGATGTCTTTAATTCATCCGATGATGAATATGAAAGGTTGTGGGTTAAAGTGTGTTTCGATGATAAACCAATGTACATAGCAGTAGCGTATTTCCCGGGTGAAGGTGTTAACGCGGACTTGACTAATGAATTATATGGTCAATTACTTTCTGAAGTTATGCTCATTGAGGATCAAGATGACGATCCCGATATCTTGATCATGAGCGACATGAACGCCAGAATTGGCCGGGAAATTCCCTTTGGTGACCCTGTATTAAACAGTAATGGTGAACGCCTACTTAATTTTCGTGATGATTCAAATTTAGAGATTTTAAATTGTACTAAAAAATGTATTGGTAAAATAACTTGGTCTAGAGGTAACTTGAAGAGTACTATTGATTACATGTTATGTTCTGATAGTTTCATGCAAAGAGTAATTCAAATGATAGTTGATGAAGAACGTAAATACGGTTTAGGCAGTGACCATAATGTCTTATTATTGACTTTGAACACGTTAAAAAAGTGTAAGGATATGGATAAAAGTATGTTAACAATAACAAAAGGTTATTTGGAATATTCAAAAAGACACAGATTATGTAGCTTACCAAAATAACTTGAGGTTAAACTTTTGCGAATGGGATATTGATTCTTTTGATGATGTTGATACAATGTGGGATTCATGGAAAGGTAAAGTTCTGGCGGCAGCGTCTGAGGGATTAGGATCTAAAGAGATTAAAGGAAAATGCAATTCTTGGTTTGACAAGGACATTGATTCTGGTATAAAAGATCGTAGAAACGCAGCAAGGGAGCACAGGAAGTGGGCAAAGGGTGATCAAGGGGACAAAGAAATAGGCGATAATTTATGGAAATCCTATCAGGATAAGCGTCTTCATGTCAAAAATCTAATTAAGAGTAAAATTACACAAATGCGAGTTAATAGGTCTATTGATCTTGCAAAGAAAGGGGGTCCAGCTTGTAAAGACTTCTGGAAAGTACTTAAGGGTAATCATAATAGTCATAAGAATTCTGATGTACATTGTATTAAAATACCGCATTCTGATGAAATATTGTATGATAAAACAAAGATGAACCAAACTATTCTCCAATATTGGCGTACTTTAGGCAAGATGTACATGAATATTAATGATAATGATGAGAATAATGTAAGTACAAATAGAGTAAACATGGTTAATAACATGGTTAATTCAATTAGGTGTCACTCAAATGGTAATGTTAATGACGACAATTGCTTGCATGATGTTGAAATTAATATGGATATTGTTTTAGAAGCATTAAGCCTAGCGAAAAATAACAAATCTCCCGGTCTAGATGGAATCACAAATGAACTTCTTAAAAACGGTGGTGAATATATGCATACAACTATCCTAGTTATGTTTAAGAAATGTATTGCTCTTGAGAAAACTCCTAAGGAATGGAATCGCGGCATAATTGTTCCTATTTTTAAAAAGGGGATCGCAAAGATCTTAATAATTACAGGTGTATATCACTTACTTCATGCGTTTCAAAAATATTTAATAGAATAATTGCGATGAGCATCTCAAAATTTTTTTTTTTTTCAAACACGCTTTCGGAAGTCCAAGGCGGGTTCCGTTCTCTACATAGGTGCGAAGATCACGTGTTCACACTAAGAAGCATTACCGCATGCCGGTTAGCAGAAGGAAAGAAAACATTTATGGCATTTTTAGATTTTCGTAAAGCGTTTGACACGGTTTGGAGGGAGGGTTTGTTGTTGGCAGCTTGGAATTCAGGGTTAAGGGGTCGTATATGGAGATTGGTCGATGCACTCTATGATAATGTTCAGGCTCAGGTCAAATTTGGTAGTATCGAAACTGATTTCTTTGAAGTTTCTGAAGGAGTAAAACAAGGTTGTGTATTATCACCTGTATTATTCTGTATTTTCATTCACGAATTCACTAAATTGCTTAAAAAACACAATGTTGGTGTGAGGATTCATAACGTATGTGTTGGTAGCCTTTTTTGGGCAGATGATGTTGTCTTACTTGCAAACGATGAAAGCGAACTTAACAGAATGTTAAACATAGCAGCAGAATTTGCTAATGACTGGAAACTGAGCTTTAATCACGATAAATCTAATATTTTAATTGCAGGTCAGCGTATCGATAATAGTAAGTTATGGAAGTTAGGCGATAAATGTATTTCAGAAGTTGATTCATATAAGTATTTAGGCGTAAACATATCTCGTAACATCTCAGATCACCATCACATTCAGGAAGTAATTAAAAAGGTAATAGACTAATTGCGTACATTAAGTCTGTAATCAATAATTTTGATAACTTTAATCGTGTCTATTATGGTGATATTTTATGGAGAACAATAGCCCTACCATCAATTAACTATGCTAGCGCAGTGTGGATTCCTAGTAGTCAGGCAGACATTGATAAAATTGAAAATCTACAGCTGCAAATGGCGCGCCATATTCTAAAAGCACCACGGAATACACCGCGAGCAGCTCTTTATGGTGATTTGGGATGGGTCCCAATTTCCACTATGCAGAATTCGTTTAGGGCAAAATACTTTGCACGTGTTATTGAAATGGAGCATCATCGTTGGCCTAAATTGCTTCTAAACACGATGATTAGTTTAGACATTGAGCCCTCTAAATTGCGATACAAATTTTTAAATTGTGTTCAGAATATTTTAAGCAAATGCGACTTAAATGACGTCATTGATCGCGCAAAAGTGGGAATAGCTTCTAGTAATCCACAATGGGCTAATTCAATTAAAGGTACTATCTATAACATCTTTAATAATGAATGGAAAGATGATGTTAAATCTAAATCTTCTCTCATCGATTATTTGACAATCAAGAACGTTCCATGTATGGAAACTTATCTCTTAGATGAAATTGATTTTCATGGTGCTTGTCTCAAATTCAAGATTCGCTCAAACACACTTCCTTTAGAACGTAAAATTAGCAGATGGACTCCAGATAACGACGGTATATGTAAGCTTTGTAACATTGGTGTTGAAGATGTAAAGCATTTTCTTTTTACTTGTCATGCACTTAACAATATTAGAGCTGATGAATACTGTAAACTAGAGAATGAATTGATTAATTTAAATGGCCTTGATATATGGGAATTGTTTATCTCTGGCAATCTAGATGTAAAATTTAATCTTGCTCTTGGAAGTACAGCGACCACTTTCTGTAATATAACTAATGCTGATGATATATATGAAATTTTTGATAAATTCTGTAAATCTTTCGCAAAGAGAGCGTGGAAAGCAAGATCAGAATTGAAGTCTACTGATAACTAATAATTGTATGTGCTAAATTCTGCGTTGCTTGTTTAATATAATCTATATTGTATATAATATTTTTATTGCCGTAAACCCACTTCAAGTCAACTTGGGTTGAGGTAGTTGTGTGTTTTCCTCATGCATTTGTCATTCAATATGTATTTCTTTTGCTGTACAACAAGTTTTACTTTTGACTTGTGCTTTTTTACGGTCACCTTTGTATAATATTTGTGTAATTTGCTTTGTTTCCTTTAATATCTTGTTTATGAACGCACCGCCGGATTGGCGTGTGCCACTGTTACAAAAGTGTATGTTCTAATAAATAAAAAAAAAAAATCACTATGGACCACAAGAGTCTCATCCCAATGGCATAGTCCAATAACCTCAATTACATAATCATAGTGCAACATTTGACCTCAAGTTGCAGAGTATGAGTTTGTGTACCCAAATTTTCAAAGGATGACGGTACAAATGTATTAGGGTTTAAGAACTGTTCCCACGATAGATGAGCATGTTGTGGATCCTAGTGTATGGTCAAATGTCACCGTCTATCGGGTTCTAAGGTACACTGTAAACTGGTTGAACGCATACAAAGGTCAGGATTTATTTGGTGTTTTTATAAATCCTAATTTTGTATTTTAAACAAAAAATATACGCTCACCATTTTATCCCGTGCATATCAGAAAACAATAATAAAATAAAATCCAAGCAAATTGTGGCATAATTTTAGCAAAACAATTGCGAAGTCAATCTAGCAAGGGTGAAATTAGAAGCTTTTCACAAATTCATGCCTATATTGTGGCGCCTCCGTAGAGGGCGCCACAAAAAGAGGATGCTAGGATCACGAAATACCCCTTTAAACCCCATTAAAAGCTATTAAACCAAGATAACACTCTTTGAAAACAGCTCAACTGATTAAATCATATCTTCTCTGGTTAAATACACACAACATATGTTTCTGCTTTACACCGGGGCTTTACACGTACAGTGGAGCAATGAGCTGGGATTATCGCCCGGGATTATCGTTTCAGTTGGGTGAACGATTATAAAGCGAGCGCTAGAGAACAATTCTGTGTGGTCTTTGTTTACGAAATGAGACAATACGTGCTTATTGTTAACCAGCGTTCTTGAAAATGAGAAGCATGGTGGTTTGCAGACTTAACACGGTTTGGAAATAATTTCTTCATATTTTTGGTGTTATCTGTCGTTTACATATCCTTCCTAAAACACCAAAGTAGGCCTACGCATATTTCCAAACATCTAAATTAGCTAAAAATTTATGACATGTTACAAAACTATATTTTCTAGAACTTTAGAAGAGTACTTTTAATATTGGCCGGTTATTTTTCACACAGCGACGTTAACTAGGCAAATCCCCATACTTTTAACGTATATGCTATTTGTAGAGGTCACGCGTCAATGGTAAGAGCACTGTGTATTGTGTATAGGAAAACGGACAGTAACTGCAGTTAAACAAGATTATAATAATTATACTCTAGAAAAATGTCATCATACACCAAAAAAACAAGAAAAATATGTATTTTTTCACGTATAGGCCTATTTTGCAGAATTTCTGACTCAGAGAGGGATTATCGATTCGATAATCGTTTTTTGTCATGCAAGATTCGCCAAAATGTTTCAAAACGTGCTTCTGAGGGAGTGTTCATAAATACTTTGGTAGAGGGGACTGGAAAATATGTAGGGGGGGGGGGGGTCATACAATTTTAGGAGTTCTGAATAGGGGGTTTACAAAAGTTTTGGGTGTATGAACAGGGGGTGGTTAAAAAGTTTTTGGCCACATAGAGGGGGTGGGGTGTAAAAACTTTAGCAACATTAGTCCTGAAGCAAAAAATATAAAATAGCCTGACATTTTTTTCGCGCGCTCCGCGAGCAAATGTTCCAGGAAATCCAGAACAAAAGTTCATTCCATATAAGTTAATCAAATCCTTTATGTATTTTGACAAGTCATTCAATAGTCAAAGATATATAAGTATGAAGTGTTAAAAAATGTCTTGTTGTCTATAACTTAATTTTGAGGTTTGTGTCAGTTCCTTCTGGTCTGCTCTTTAAATCACTAAAAAGGAGCAATATCTTTGTTCTTCTTTATGTTTCATGCATACAGATTATTAATTTATCATCACTGATATAATATACAACTAAATCATGTTGCAATACAATCATATAGGCAAAGGAAGCTTGGGGACACCCCCCTAAAAATCCTAGTAGGAGAAAAGAAAACAATAATTGCAACTTTTTAGCACATCAAAAAGCATCGTGTTTTGGGCCCAAATTGGGTAACCACACCATTTCGGCAGTAGCGTAGCCAGTGGGCAAGGGGGCAAGGGGGAAAGTGCCCCCATGACAAAGATGAAAGAAAAAGTTCCCCTGTCAAAAAATTAAATCTAAATCTGGAGGGCAAAGGAAAAGAAATGGGGCAAGGAGCCCCTTTTCTACCAAACTCACCCCGATCGTGGGCGAAAGTAGTGTAAAATACAAAACGTTTGCACGCTGTGTGCGTACATTATCACAATAAAAGCATTTTCATCCCCATCATGGGCGAAAATGGGCGAAAATAGTGTAAAATACACAATTTTGCACGCTATATACGCGCACACATTGTCCCAATAAAGCCTTAAATAAAGCTCAAATACATGAAATACAGTCTCTCTAAAAAACAAAACCGGTATTATGTATTTGCAACTCCATTTTGTTTTGTCAACTGTGCCCCCGAAATTTTATTTTGCCCCCCTTCAAGTTCCATTAAAACCAGAACAAAATATACTCGTCCCCCGACCCCCTAAATTTCAATGCTGGGTTCTCGGGTTGCATAAAACATACATGACTCTAAGTTATGAGCTACTTTACAAAATGATAATACATTTCCACAATTTCAGATTTTATATTAATGACATGGACGTACAATTTCATTGCACATCAATACAAATTTTAGTATCGTTAATATATTTCCTCTGTCCTTGAGTTTTAGGTCCATTATTAGGGGGGGGGGGAGTGTTCATTAATAGGCCTACTTTGGTAGGGGTAGACTATGCCATAGTCGATTTTTGATAAATAAAAATATATGTTATTTGATCATTATGAACGCATTCGGTTGAACTCGAAATTATTGATATTATTTTATTTCATCAAAATACTAGTAAATACTGGTTATGAAAAAGTTTTATAATTATTCTTAGTGACAGTAACAGTAAAGTATACATTGAATGCAAAGTATAGGCCTATATTGAATGCAACATATGGCACTTCAATACTGAACAGTTCTGATTTTAGAATCTACCAGTTTAATAATCGCGAAAGCCCGAGTAGTTGTGTACAACGCAGTGGCGTACCGTGGCCGCTCCTACCCCGGGGGCTGAAGAAAATTCAATTTTGCCGCCCCTTCCTCGACAGCCGGAAAAGGTTGACCCAATTTTTTTTTCGGTAAAAAAGTGAAGAGCAAAAAAAAATTTCATGTTTATACTTTTTCAAAATTTTCCGCCCTTTTTTCTTTTCTAATTCTTTTTGCCGCCCCTTCTTCTTCCGCCGCCCTTCTTTTTGCCGCCCCTTCTTCTTCCGCCGCCCCTTCTTTTTGCCGCCCTTTCTTCTTCCGCCGCCCTTCATTTTCGCAGCCCCCTGCTTTTACCCCGGGGGCTCGCGCCTCCAAAGCCCCCCCACCCAAATACTCGCATCCAATGTAGTTAATGGCACGTGCACTAAAAATTTAAACCATAGCAAAATCTGGGCGACCAATCACAAGCCAGATCCATTTAAAGATGCATTACATCATAGCCAATTAATATGAGATTAATTTGGTCACGCAAATGTACACAGGTATCACCCAAAGACCGTGGCACCTGGGTCTGTGCCCACTCTGCCCTATGGTAAATCTACCCATGGGCCTGTGTACAAAATAATTTTGCAATGAGAAATAGTAGTAATACTAGTAAGTGTGCAGTTTACGTGCAAAGAAATCCAATTTATTTGCAATATTTTCTTGATTTAGTTGTATTTTGATCAGATTGGTACATAATCATATTTGTAGCCTACTTTGAAGAGATATAAAATTCTATGATAAAAAGTGTCAGTATTTCTTAGACCAACCCAGATGTTGCTGATCATCTTTAATGTTATATTAATTAATAGATATGTGTACACTAAGTGCCATCATTTTTTCAAACAAAAGCACTGAAAACCCAAACTTGCCCATGTTAAAATTTAAATAGGCCCTAAGTCATTGCAAATGAAATATTTATCATTCAAGATAAAAATGCTGAAAATATGCTTGGATATCAGAAGAACGAATTTCCTCGTTTTCAGAATGTAGTTCGATATGTCTGATATGATGTGCTCTAATGTCCCACAAAAATACTGTTCAAACGTTGCTATCCAAACCCGGGGGCATACACATCAAATATTTATGATGCCCCCCCGGCCCCGCGGCTATAGTTGGTTTACTATTAAAAAGTAGTTTTAAGATCAAAATCAGGGTCTTTCGGAGCTCTATTTTGGTCAAATGTAGGGGTCTTTCGGAGCTGCGAAATCTAAAAAGGTAATAATAAATAAAAGTTTAGCAAAGTTGCTCAAAATATTTTAAACTATGCACAAAATTTCGCAATGTCGGGTCAACTTTGGTCAACTTTCCACCATGTCACTTGGCCAAAATGGCCAAACTTGACCAAACACAACCACAATAAAAACGGTTGCACACAATTGTATAAACTTGCACAAAATAATAACACTGAATAAAGTTTCACAAAATTGTGCAATTTTTTGTACAATGTTGGTTGAAAGAGAGAAAATAAACAAACAAAGCTCAGAGCAAAGTTGTACGGTTGTGCAATGTTATAGCAATTTGAAAAAAGATGTACAAAATATTCTAAAATTTGCACAAAAAAACCCCAAATTTGTCAACTTTGAATAACAACTTTTGGAAATAATTTGCATTGTCATTTTTGGATATCATTTTTCCCAAGTGATGGGTTTCTGACTAAATTAACCTCATATTTGTCCATTTTAGTCTCCAAAGTGCAAATTTTCGATTGCTTCGCTTACATTTATTCCACTTTTGCACCATATTGAATCAATTTAGCTCCAAAATAGCAAAATATTTTGAGCGCATCGCGCGCGTTTGTCATATACCATAAACTTCATCTGTCGCCAAAAGGTGCTGGAATCACTGTACTTCAAGAATTTTTTCCAACTTACACCTAAACGGAATCGGCCAAATTTGTTGTCTTTGTAGGTCAACAGTGCAGTTCGACATAATTATCATAATTTTAAAAATTATGATATGTCCTTCCATAGAACTGCATGTTAAATGGCCAAAATAACTAGTGGGGTTTCTTTCACTTTACCTTGTTATTTCAACTTAAAATGGACAGCAACTCTTCCCGGCAGTTATTATATATTATTTCAACATTTTGAATAAAGAATAACAAAATTAAAATTTGTCGGAAATCGTACATTAAGGCTTTAAAGTGTAAGTAGCCGGGAGGAAAAGCCGACGACCAAAAACACCTACAAAATTAAGGTCTTTTAGGGGGGGGGGGAATGTGTATCTTCAATGCGAAGCCAACATTTTCATTGAACGGTTTTGAAAACCCGCTATCCTTCCAGGTCCTGCATCCATCCTTCATTCAGATGTTCTAATTTTAGCACGTTTATTATTATCCACCATTGTGAGTGAAAATGGGCTAAATGATGTGTGACACGGTATTGTATTGTTTTTGTTATGATATTAAATTGTTAAATGATGCTTCAATAATTATTGTCCATGGATTCTTTTCAAAATGTAATGTGACATTCGCCTTTAACGGGTGAGACACTTTAAGGATAGGGATCTCCAAAAGGTTTTTGAATTAATTTATTAATTACTTTAAAAATCGCAGTTTAACAAAAAGGTTTGAATGAAAGCTACTTTTAGGGGGGATTATTACTGTATCATTTTAACAGGTCTGACACATTGTTGTGTGGTCACAAGTTCATACCAATTTTAGGCTCACGCCTAGAGGGGGAAGCGATTTTTAACACTGATGTTATGGGCACCGTTTCTATACATAGCTTACTACTCCCTAAAAAGGTGCAGGAAAACGTATGTTTTCTATCTGCAAAGTTATAGTTTGTGTTCACTTCATAATCTATTAATGATTACTAAATGCATTGAATTTATATCCACTTCAAAATCACTAGACAGGGACGGATTTACCATTGGGTCAGATAGCTACAAAATGACAAATTTTAATTTGTCAAAATTGAAATGCTCCGATTTTTGGAGGTTTAAAAAACGGAAAATCGGGCGATTGCGGTTAAAACGGAGTAGTATACTTTTTCTGAATCAGAGCAATACTTTGGCATGGTTTAAAATAACATCCGAGCAATAATGAAATTGACCCTGTGTCTTTTCTGAGCAAGGTGCATTTTTTGGTACCCAAAGGTTTTCCTATTCTTTGAAGTCAGTTTATGATATTAAAGATGATTCTGGACAAAAAGCGCACGGGATTCCCCTTGCTTCTTGACTAAACTATTTAATTATGAGTCGGTAATATGTTACAAGATTACGGGTGTTAACACCCCTGCAATAGACTGATGGGAAAGGATGGGGGTGGGGTTATTAGGGAAGTGCATGCACTCACTTAGAAAAGCAACATACCTGTTCCTCATAGCTAATGGCTACCAGTCACATGCACATTTTCTCGGAAGGTCTGCCGAAAACAGGGGGTCATTAACAGCATTACTCATTAGCCCAAGGATTTGATTCGAGGGATGTACCCATGTGTCTCCGAAAATCTGAAATTACACCCATATTTACCTATGCAAAGAAAACTCCAGGTGAAGATTTGATCTATTTGTGTGCCAAATTTAGCATAATTTCGTGGTATTTTATCAAACGTTTTTGTGCAATTTTGGGTCTAGATTATTTTAAGTGAAATTTGGGTATAGCCCCTCCCCCCAATTATATTTGTTTATTACCACTTGACGGCGTAGAAAAGCTAGCCATTGTTATACCAGAGGCCGAAAAATAAGACCCATATTAATTTGAGGCGCAACCATGGGCCCATGGATGCGCCTCAAAGATGGGTCTTATTTATGGATGCGCCTCAAATATGGTTCTTATTTTTCGGCATAATATGGGGCCATTAGGCAACAGAATGAAACTTGAAAATCATGCATGTGAATTTGATTCTTTAGAGAAAAATACTTTAGTGAATCAAAAACATATTTATATAATGCCACTTTTACATTTTTCGTACATCAGTCGCAGTCTGGCGCAGACCTCACAACCCTGGCTCACAACACATAAAACCCTACACGCCACCTATAGTCACATTGGGGAAAATTGAGTTGTTCTGGTAGTTGACAAATAACTTTGATAACTTCTGCTGGATATTTCAATGTAGCGCCCGCTATAACTGATAGTTTGACATATTTTTTCAACGTAGTGCCATCTGTAATTATGTGTTCTGGTTCTGGTAACAAATTGACTTTTTAAGTCAACATAATTTGCTCTCTTCACATCAATCCGGATTCAGACCCAAACATTCCACACTTACCACTTTGATCGATGTGTCAGAATACATCCTCCAGAACATTGATGCTGGCCATTTTGTTGGAGGGGTCTTTATTGACCTAAAAAAGGCATTCGATACGGTCAATCATTTGAATCATGCCATTCTTATTCAAAAGCTTACATCTTTTGGAATTTTGGGTCTGGAGCTGGATTGGTTTAAATCTTATCTTAGTGATAGAGAGCAGGCAACTAAGATTGGCAATACTGCATTCAAATGTGTCAGCTTTGGTGTGCCTCAAGGTACAATTTTGGGCCCACTTCTATTCACGATGTATATCAATGATCTGCCTCTAACTGTGTCCAGTGATACCAAAATCACGCTTTATGCTGACGACACTGCCGTTTTCGCTCATCAAAAGACATAAATGAGATCAATGTGCATCTTAATGATGATCTTAAACGAATTACATCGTGGATGGAAGTGAACAAATTGACCTTAAATGCTAAAAAAACAAAAGCCATGCTTTTTTGTTCAAGTTATTTTAATGCAAGGGTTGATGAGCTAAGTCTTTACATGAATAGGGAACAACTTGAAAATGTCAATCAATGTAAATACCTGGGAGTCATTCTCGACCAAAATCTAAAATGGGAAGCACAAATTAATCAAACTTGTTTAACAGTTTCGAAATACATTGGTATGTTGTACAGAATCAGGGAATGGCTATCTGCTAACCACATGAATACAATTTATAAAGCTCTTATTCTTCCAAGATTGACTTACTGTGATACCGTATGGGGAAATTGCAATAACACACTTCTGAATAGGATTGAGCGTCTCCAGAACAGGGCTGGGAGGGCCATTCTTAAAGTTCCAGTCAGGACACCATCTTCTTTAATCAGGGAAAAACTTAAATGGAAGCCTTTTAGCAACCTTAGACAAGACCATCTGTGTCTTTTAACTTATAAATGTATTGCTGGTTTTGTTCCAAAGTATATGCAAACAATTTTTACCTCTGTGAAAACCAGTCATCGTCACAATACACGTGGTAGCGCTCATGGCAATCAATATTGCACTTAATTTCAAACCCAGAATTGAAGCTGGTAGGCGTTCATTCTTATTCAGAGGGGCTAAGGCCTGGAATTCACTTGATCATAAACTGAAATCACCTCTCCCAATTAGCACAGCAACTTTCAAAACAATATACAACTCTCAATTTTATGATTCTTAAATTGTAGTCTTTAAATTTGTTTCATATTTTGGCTTCATTCGTTTATTTTGCAAAACAAGATTTGTTTGAGTTATATTTACTATCATGCTAGGCCTTATTACTATTTTGTGCAATCAGTTTCCATATTGAATTATTTGTATTTGACATTAAATGAATTATTTAGTTTGTATATTTGTTGCAATCGATAGTTTTGAATAATATTTTAATATTAAAATGTTTTATAGCTATGCTGGTTCATAGGTTGGTTTTTGTAGTGTTTTATCTTTTAAGTAGTTTTAATGCTTATTGGGTCCCCTATATTATTTGATCCTTTATTCTATATGCTTTGCCTATGTATGTAGTATTAATAGTATTTTAAACATGTTGTAAAGTTACATTGTAATTTGATTTATTTTGTAAGCATTGTATTTATCTAAATTTGCAATATTATCGTGTATTTGAATGTATGTAGTATTTTTAAAACCTTAATAATTAATGTATGTAAATGTTGTATTGATCCCTGGGCCTCAAGGAAGAACAGATGATTAATTGTGTTTTCAACTGATTGAGTACGTAAAGAAGAAATAAAACAAACAAACAAACAAACTTATTTGAATTACTGTTTACAAACTTATTTGGGTCCTTTGAAATGTGACGAGGGTACATTTCAGTGATTTGGGTATATCGATGGGTGGATTTTCAGTGAAAACCAATGTGCCCAATTGGGCAAAAGTGCCCTTAAAAGCACCCAATTTGGGCAAAGTTGGGTGTTAATGGGGTGCTTTTTGTGACAAATTTGTATACTGACCGGGCTTGAAAAAACAGAAAAATAGAGAGAAAGTCAGCATGTGTGGCATATCCCCATACAAAATTGTTCAAAGAAGCCAGCTCAAAAGATTGGCAAAAGCCTTTTATTTAACAGCGAGTTTAATTGGTTGAGGTTGTTTATTAATCATACCTGTACTTAAAACAATTACGAATGTAAAATCATTCAATTTCATGATATGAGAGTTAAATATGACTTATATTTACCATTTGCAATGCGTAATGACGGTAAATAATATTTTGGGGTGAGTGAACAAAATTAAAAGAATAAGCAACAAATATGTGTGATATATATTTCAATCAGTTTAATTAATGAATAAATACATATTATTAACGGCATTCATTGGATATCCATCTGAATCTTTCTAATATATATATAATTATAGAGGTAATGGTCAGTCCACACTAGGTTGTCCCTGATTAGGTCCATGGTTTGATAGTAACTTTGTGTCCACAAGTTTTTAGCAGACAGTTGATGGGTCTTACCAGTATGTTGGGGGTGGGGGTTGGGGGCTGGGAATGTCCAGGTCCGTACACAGGATTTTTTTGGGTGCTGATTTTGAAAAAGGACTTTTTTCAAGGGGGGAGGGGCAATTTTGTGAAAAGTGGATTCTCTTCCCAAAATTTGGACCTTTTTTGACCAAAAAGGCATAAAAAACCCTGATTGTTTGCTCGCTACGCTCACAAATTGTGATATTTTCGGACTTTTTGTATACTTTTGCAAATTGGGGGGGGGGGTGTCTGTTAAGTTGGTGCAAGTTCATTAAGCATGTTAAGAAACACATCATACAACTAGGATTTTTTGTTTAATTTTGTCAACATCATTTATTCATCAAGTTCATATTCCATAAACCATTCACAAAACTGTTGACATGTCACATGGATCAATTAGATGATTATCTTACTCATTTGTCATTTTTCCAATTACCTGAAAGAACTGCACTGTTGATTTTTTGTTATTTTGGGTATTTTAATGCTCATATCAAGCATGACTGAATATTAAATAACACAGCTTTCATAAATAACACAGCTTTCAATGAAAATTAATCATTTCATTCTTGAGATAAAAGAATTTTACAAAAAAACAAACAGAACATTGATTGATATTTGAATCCATGGAACAAATTGAAGATCTAAAAGCTGTAAGACTGCAGTATTAGGTCATGTTTGATTTGGGCATTAACTACAAAATACCCAAAAATTAAGTTGCTAACAGTACAGTTCTTTTAGAGACACCCTGTACAGCGGCGTACCTGGGATTTTTTTTGAGGGGCGAATCCACCAAATTTCCCACTGGGGGCGGGGGCCCAAATAGACAATTTTTGCCAGGCTTATTGATAATAATCATATGGTATTGCATATCGTATGGATTCCCAATCTCTCTGCCCCTCCTTTCCCTCTCTCTCCCTCCTTTTTCCTCTTTTTTCCTTGCACTAGGGGGCGGGGGCCCAAATAGGCAATGCCCCCCAGCTACGCCACTGACCATGTAGTTGCGTATCTTGACAGAATTCTGAAAATAACTGGGTGGTCTATGTTCTTTGCCATTACAGTGTTTAATGTTATAAAAATATGTTTACCGTAACTTAATAAATTTATTGTAAGTCCATATAAGACGTTTAAATTTAGTGTGCTTTACACACATAATGGGCTCTTCCAGTTGATATCCATACACCCCTAGTGATATCGTTTTTTTCTTCAAAAGTTCTTCCTTATTAACAACTCTTAACGATGTAACTATAATTAAATAATAATTGCCCATTGTACCCCCTCTAGCAAAGCCCCAGATATTTCCCCCTACCAGCCTCCCCAGACTAAGTGCATTTCCACCAACTGACCAACACAAGTGGGGCCATGTAAATTTCCCACAATTAGGTGCAGTTTCCACCAACTGAATGACAAGAGTGGGGGCTGTGCCCCTTGCATACACTACTGTCCCTGTGTGGGAGATTAAGGTTATGTCTTTCATACAGGGTGGAAGGAATTCAACTGGAATAGCCCATTTATTACAGATTATAAGAAATTTGCTTTTATAGTTCTACATTGAATTGCAACTCAACACCCCTGGTTTTCAACAATACAGTCACATTAGTTGCCAAGGTAACACAATATTAAACTCACTTTATTAAATGAGTATCAGTTGATAGTATTTAAAAAGATTTTTATTAACTTTCTCAAAATCACATGCAAGGTTCTTCACAAGTGCCACACTATTGAATATGAATCCATTGTGGATTTCAGTTAAAAATATGCAGACAATTGTCTGAAACTAGCTATATATCTGACAATTGCAGAAAATTGATCCATGATGTAGTGTGTGCAGCAACTTCCACAGCATTTAGGTTATGTCATTATTTCAAAACATGTTTTTGTTTTGTTTTATTTTGGAGGAAAAAATATTGTGAAAATGGAGCATTTCACATTTAAATCATTTTTGAGTCTGTTTAGACTTGGATCTGTGGGATGGGAAGCAAGCAGGAAGTGGCAAGCATCATTTGCAACAGAGCACAATGATCAAAGTATGGTACTCATACATGCAAACCTCCCACACACCCACCCCAACTTTTAACTCAATTTAACAGACAGTAAAATAGACCAACATCCCTTGGCCTTATTGCGGGGGTGTTATCTTCTTGCACAAGAATAAGAATCCAACTCGGTTACTAATATCCAATACCCACTGCTCCTTAAGCCAACAACCCCCAACGTGGCCCTTCTAGAAATCTGCTTAAACCTTCATCTAGCACTTTACTATTTTATGATGTGTGAACTTATTTCCCCTTCCTGTACCTGCATTTCTACACTTGAAGTAAAATGCACATTTATCATGTCAGTCACTCTTTGCTTACCCGCCTACAATCACTTCCACTATGCCGCCTACACTCACTCACTTCCAATCCCACACAACCTTTTAAATCAAACAGCCAAGCAAGATTAGTAATTTGTCATTTAATTTTTAGATATAACCAAAGCAAGAGTTGAACTTCTTTCTTAGTAAGTATTCATATCTCAGGAGCAGGTGCAGGTGGCCATATTTTTATGAAATTCTAAAAACATTGCAGTCTATCACATGTGAAAGAATATGAATTAAATAAATGAACTTGATATTGAAAGTGTCAGAAATGTAAATAATTGGAATCAGCATGAAAAATGCATTAAAATGAGTACAAACAAGCCTAGTATTGGTTCAGCGTTTCTTAAGATAGCTTTTGATATATTGAGAAAATATCTCAAAATTTGGACAAAATTTTGAAGCCTATGGCTAAAATACAGAGCTGGACAAATTTTAACATCATGTACGGAAATTTTCCTGTTAGAACACCTGCAGTAAGTTGTGTGACAAATGTATACTTTCTTTCTCTCCTGATTATTCTTTTCAGGCCAAGTGTAGGGATCTTTCCTGAGCTGCATGAGTAGCTAAATGTATAATCTTGTCCTAAAATCTATAGCATTATTTGCAAGCTGCTTCAAGTATGTTCAGAAATGTAGAGCAATCCGAAAACATGGTGAAAGGTATAGACCACTTGACATCATTGTTTATCAACAAAGATGAGGAAGTGATCTATCGATATGCTTGAATGAACCGCTGTTAAATGGCTTTCTTGTACTATATGAAATGTGGTGGGCGATTTAAAATGCTTGTGTCCTGAGCAAACTATGATGCATGCACACTGCATGGCAAAGAACAATGGAAATTGCCATAATTCATGCGCACACTGCCAGGTACATGATGTCACATGTCAAGTGGTCTATACATTTACAGCAACTTGCATTATAAATTAATTAATTAATCTTGAGGGTAGAATTTGATATACAGTAAGATGAACAAGTTACTTTTTAAATAACTCAACTACTGCCGATGTTGTGATTAGCTAGAGAATTGCAAGATTGTGTTATCAACATTGCATGGTTTGAAAATCTTGTAAAGGAACCTCATCAAATGCTATGACTGCAAAGGAAAATTGAACAAACAAACACTGAAAATACCAGAAATGTTCTCTATTTCATAGGTTACAATATGCCGACAACATGTAAGTTAGGCTATTGTTTCTCAGAGATTATTTTAATTTAGCTGAAAACAACACATTACAACTTTTACAACTCTAGCGGTGGGGTGGCAGTGGCCTTTTAAGATACTCAAGATATTGAACACTGTAAACAGATGCATCAGTAGGATTGTAGATAATATTAGTAAGATTTTTGCTGAACCATGAAATGGTATCAGCCTATAAGAGTGAATGTTACTAGCTTACTTACTAGCTTACTTACTAGCTTACTTACTAAGTTACTAGCTTACTGACTAACCATTTGGTCTGAAATGGACATATCTCTAAATGCCACGAAGGTATGACCCCATGAGTGGTGTCATATGAAAGAGGAAAACATAAAGAATATAATAAAAATATTTCCAAACGTCAGAGGTCATCCAGGGGTCACAGGGGTTAAAAAAGGTCATTTTAACTGAAAATGCTCGATTGAGCTTAAATTTAAATGCAATGATCCTTGTGACATTCTAAATATGTTTCAAACATTTAAAAATTTATTTAAGGTCATTAAGGGGCCATAAAGGGGTCAAAAGTCAAGGTTCTCAAAATGCTCCAGTTGAACTGAAATTTAAATGCAATGATCCTTATGACATTCTAAACATTTAAAAAATATTTTAAGATTCATTTAAAGTCATTAAGGGGTCATAAAGGGGTCAAAGGTCAAGTTTTCCAAAATGCTCCGATTGAGCTGAAATTTAAACGCATAATGATCCTTATGACATTCTAAACATGTTGAAAATATTTTAAAATTCATTTAAGGTCATTAAGGGGCAATAAAGGGGTCAAAGGTCAAGTTTTCAAAATGCTTCAATTGACCTAAAATTTAAATGCAATGATCATTATGACATTCTTAACATGTTTTAAATATTTTAACATTCATCTAAGGTCATTAAGGGGGTCATACAGAGGTCAAAAGTCGAGTTTTCAAAATGCCAGCTTCTCACGATCAAGGTATATTAAAACGGCAATTAATGAAACAGTCTTATTAAAATTAATACTATCCTGCACAGTATTGCTGCTTGATCAGATCGTCACAGTCATCCGCCTAACCTACCTCGTGCCCTTGCAAAGGGCACAGTTGCTCTAGTTTATTTTATATTCTTTACTTTTCCTCTTTCATTAACACCACTCGGGTGGTCATACCTTCGTAGCATTTCGAGATTATGTCCATTACAGACTCCGGGTGACAGTGGTATAGGCCTACCACAATATAGGCCTACTGCCAAAGCCACATGGTTCAGCTGTGGTGCGGTTATCGCTCTAGTTGTTTGTCAAATCCAATAAATATTTACTCACTTGAGCTTTCGCCATCCATGCAGGGGACCAGATCACTTGTGATCGAGCCATCAGCCTGAATGGCGAAAGCTCAAGTCAGTGAGTAAATATTTATTGGATTTGACAAACAAAAATCTTACTATACTCTGATCAGCTCTTAATAATAATAGGCGGGGACTCATAACATCGTGGATTGATACAGAATGGCGTACACACAGCTAGGTGCAGCGCCTACGCGAACTGCGCTTTGCGTTTGCGTGAATGATGTGTGCTTTTGTGAATTTACGCGTGCGTAAGTTGGAACTTTATTGACTCGCACAGTAACAAAAACCAAATAATTCCCGCCTATTAAGAGCTGATCATAGTATAATAAGACACTGAACAGTTCAGTTCAAATTCAAAATGGTCAAGTCTACCTAATAATAATTGGAGTACAGACATATCTTTAATCCAATCTGCTTATGTATCATTATAAGCTTATCAACTATTGCCCAATATTTCCCCATCCCCAACACTTCCCCTTCACCTGCATATCAAACATCATTGCATAATAATAATTATCCACGATCATGAACCAAATGACCCATTGGCTTCTTTAATTGCATCAGTTTAGCACTTTATATAGCATTTCTATGAATTTGTGTTATTTTGAGCCTGGGTGTGTGCATGTGTGGTTTCTATAAGGAATTGCAACACATCCTGTAACATGTGTCTTTCAGCTAGTACAGGATGTACGTCCACTTTAAGTTGTTTATAAACCGTTTTACTAGGTCTGCAACTTTGGAGCCCAATTGGGCTAGCCCCACCAATCCAAAAACACCATTTCTGAATCTTGATTTTTTGGACAAGTTCTTATTTTTTGGGAAGATATGCCAAATTAGCCTATTTCTTGGCTATATTTTCAAAAAACATGTTAATAATCACTTTTCGATCCACAGTATTGTGGTGTTGGAATTTAGATTAACTTCGGCAAATTTGTGTTTTTTTTCCAACACTGCATGGTTGACTACAAAAACCATTGCAGGTTGCACCATCAATATTTGCACCCACAGACCCTGATCCTGAAAAGATCTGTGTTGCACCATAAAATTAATTCTTGATCGGTCCAATTACTATAAATGAAAACACCAAAATATTGAAATAAATTGAAGTAATAGAGACTAAATTGAAAACAAAATTGATTTATTTTTTGTTGCACCATTTGGTGTCAGACAGGAGTTGTGTACATTGTACCATATTGTTAAAGTGTTACAACTTATTACATACAATTGTATGATTCAAGGCAAGAATATAGCATAACCCAGCAAACACAAAACGTTTTACAGAAACGTTGTAAAACGTTTAAATGTCAGGTTAAAGGGTATAAAACATTTTAATAACATTCAGAAAACATTTTTGAAAACTAAATGTTTGTCAAAAATAATTTGTAATAACATTTTGCTGTTGTAGTGTTTTTTCATATAAAATGTTTTTAAAATATTTTCATGACCTTTATACAAACCAACATTTAAATGTTATTAAATTGTTTTGACCAAAACCATAATGTGTTTATTACACATTTATAAAACATTTTTGTGTTTGCTGGGAAGACATCGAGCTGTTCAACAAATTAATTTCCCAATATATACATACAAGGCTTATTTTTTAATATCTGATAGAAAACAATATATATAGAATTTTTATCTATGACTTCCGATCATAGTTTTACATTATTTCAATATTAATAAATGTAACATACTATTCATTTCATACAATTTGAATGTATTGCAAATTTCATATACAAAGATACTACTTACAATGTTTACAACAATAAAAGGTAAAGATAGCATTGACATACAGGGTGCCCCTGAAAGAACTGTGTCGTCGAAAACTTAATTCTTTGGGTATTTTAACACCACAACTAAAAATAACAATTGACAATTGACCACACCATTCTTGAAATATAAGAATTGTACAAAACTCCCTCATTTTCAAACCTTTCCACAGGTTCAAATATCAATCTATGATCTGTATTCGGAGTGCTAATCACTGCGCACCATCAGCGCATGAGGCGTCTATTGTCATTGATAGATATTTGATTCTGTGGACCGGATTGAAAATGAGGTAGTTTTGTAAAATTCTTTTATTTCAAAAACAGAGAGGGCAAATGTCAAATTCAAAAAGTATATGATAGCTGATATATTCCTCAACCACATCGGTTTTTAGTTATGTTTGGTTTATGCATTAAAATACCCCGGTAAAATACCCAACAAATTCTGTTTCCGATGATCCAGTTCTTTAAGGGACACCCTGTACAATGATCCAATAAATACTGTACAAAAAGACAGTACCATGATAAAGAAAGTACATTTTACTGATTTGCAGGTACATTCTCTGCTACAGGTCCCTGTTCTTGTGCTTTATTACTACTATTATTATTACTTGGTTGAGGGATAATTTGTGGTTTAGGTTTCTGTGGGGGAGGCTGTTCAACCTCTCCCATCACCTCATTTTCATATAAAACTTGTAATTGTTGATTAATTCCACCAACCATACTATTAGTCCTGCTCAAAGCTTCTGATATCCGTGATGTAGACCCGCGACGACCGTCGTTGAGTTGAGATTGTGATTGGCCCAGCTTCTTACGAAGGCACGGAAAGATGGGTCTCATCAACCTCCTGAATGCCGCTTTAAAATCTTTATTTCGGTAGCAATAAATCCACGCATTGAGTGAACTATTTAGAAATACTAAAAGTCCGGTGTATTTGTGAAGTTGTACAGTACAGCCACAAATTGGGCAGAAAATTTCGATTAAAAGTGATGCAATAAACACAACCCAAGTTAAAATAAATATTCCTAGAATGACAGCCAATGTTCTTGTGTACTTATTTCCCTTAAACATATTGTGGGATTTGTTAATGTTAACTTGACTTGGGAAGAGTGATACTTGAACAGCTGATATAGCCCTTGTGTGCCTCCTTGCAACCAGCATTACTCTACAGTAGCAATATATCATTACAATACATCCCGGTAAAAAAATGCTAACAATCTGAAACAGTATTGCATAGTTATTGAGAACGCGATATTGACACTTGAAGTCCACCAAACTTTCAGTACTGTAATACCAGCCTAGAAATGGTACAGAAGATATGAGTAAAACATAGATCCATGCAGCGCCGCAGATTAAAGCGATTCTTACAGTCGTTATTCGTTCACCATATCGTAAAGGCTTGACGAGGGCTGCGTGATCTATCATACGCTATGATGCAGAGAGTTAACAACGAGGCACCAGAAGCTAGTGTTATAAGGCAATATGGCAGCATACACACATAAATGTTACGAGAGAAATCACCGACAAGTTCTAGAACAAGAATCAATGGCATAAGCGTAGCAACACATATATCTGCTATAGCCATGTTTAGCAAGATATAATTCGAAGGAATCTGAAGACGTTTGAATTTCATGATGGATATGATAACTAAAGCACTACCAAATAATGTCAAGATGAATAGGAATCCCACGACACATATTGCTATAATATGATAAGTAGTCCATTCTATTAGTCCATGGCTCTCGTTGCTACTTGCCAACTTGCGGGAACAATTTACGTGGGTTGTCGTCATGGCGTGGCGCTCTTCATGTCGGCTTGTTACAGGAGTGGGGTACATGTGGTGCATTGTCATTGTGATTTCCATTGATATTTTTTTCCTTCTTTTTGAGAGTGTTATCCAGTGTAATTCAAATCTGACCATACATCCATTGTTAACCTGCAGAAAAGATACAAAAAAGAAAAGACATAAAATAAGTAAATGAACCACTGAGAGCAATCAAGATATTCAAAAATAATGACTCCAACCTAAAAACATTCAATATTAAAATCATTAAATAAGATGAGACATTGAGGATTGTACACTAGCCCACAAATGCTGAGTTACTTTGCATTGAGTTGGTAAAATAGCAATACTACATGCTATAGGCTATGAACATCCTTATTTTCTTGCTGATAAATGGAATATTTGAATTACTCCACAGGCAGGTAAAAGCAAGTTCCTGCTATGTTGGTAATATTCACTGATTACCTGTCTGACTGGCTAAGACTGGAAGTAAGAGTCATCCCTAGCAAGTTAAGTGCCAGAGAAGATGAACCGATCCCCAAATCATAGTACATAGTTAACAGTGCATGTGTAATACATGTGCGATAATAATCAATACATTGAGGTCCGGGATTGAAGTATTAAAAAAAAAATGAAGTATACCTCTGAAGACATTCACTGGTTCCAAATTACTACACAGCTAATAGATCAATCTTATATAGGTAAAAAACAATGTCACACTGCATGGAGACTGCACAGCACTTGACCATGTTGACTACACAGCACTAATCTAAATGCCCAATAACCGGTACCACAGCCTAGTATTTAAGTGATTGAAATGTGCACATTCAAAGTTGACCATGCTTTCTTCCTGTCAATTATAAAGTGTTAAAATTCTGTAGAAAGTTCTAGCGCCATCCATTGATAGGAACTAGCTAAACAATAAGTGTGATGGTACTATCTAATTGGACTCAATTAACCTTGGTCTTTGAGGTTACGCCCTAATACTCCGCTGCATATCAACTCAAACTAAATAATATGTCAAGAAAATGCCAAAAAATATAACAAATATTTTGTTCACATATCTTTTCCTCAACTTTTAAAGATTTTTTATTAAAGTCTGTTAAAGTTTGTAGGTGTTAAATAACACATAGCCTAAATTAAATCATATTAGTCTCACTTATTTTTCTCCCAGAATACTAGTAAGTGTTTGTATTATTATTAGCCTTCCAACTTAAATGATGCCACACCTAAAGCGTTAACTCTTAAGTGTCTGGTTAATATTTCTTAATACAATTGAGGCAAACAGGTTATTGGTTGTGATTACAAGACAATTGATTGTTCAACAAGGGAAGTCTAAAGTTGACGTCAAGAACTAATAGGTCTAATCATGGAATAAAGAGAATTCCATGGTCCAATTGAAACCTACTATTTACTTTATTTACTGCCTTGTTTTCTGTTCAGAGGATTGTGGGTATTGATTGGGGTATAGTGAAATTTAGTTCAATTCCCTTGCTCATAGAACACTATCGAAGGAAGGATTAGCAATCATACAAAATTTAAATTAAGGGTAAGGGTAACAAATTTGCTGTATACCTATATGTTACCCAGAAGAAATCCGAGGGGGAAGGGGCACTCAAATGTAAAGGTGGTACAGGTATATGTGGCAGTCATCAATGGTCCCCTTTTCAGCCTCTCTGGTGTAGTTATGAAGATTTTCATTTTAGAGATCATGATTCAGTTCTTTAGCTTGGCTTTGAGTTTAACTCCCATAAATGTACCTCTATAGCTCAAATCTAGCCCATTGTTAGTTCACATTTCTTAAATTTCAGTTCAGAAGCCCCTCTTTTGCCTGAAAAACAGTTTTCAGTTCCTGAAGTTCAGCGTTCCATGCCACACACTCCACCAAACTTTGCTATAGGGGAAACCTTAACTTGAGTGAAATTTTAAATTGAAGATGGCCACAGGTGCTTCTTAGGAGCACAGCAGGTGTAAACAAATGTTACATGGTCTATGGTCTATAGTGCTTTGGTTAATTGAGTGTCATTTACTGTGGCAAGAA
Source organism: Amphiura filiformis (assembly GCF_039555335.1). Lineage (NCBI taxonomy): Eukaryota > Metazoa > Echinodermata > Ophiuroidea > Amphilepidida > Amphiuridae > Amphiura > Amphiura filiformis. Next base: position 248,766 of record NW_027305527.1, read on the forward strand.
ACCCAATTTGAAATGAACCGCCTACCAGAACCAATAAAACTTGAAAATCAAATCTAGGTGGTACAGCCATCTAATCGCAATTAGTAACATAACCTATCCTGACAAAATACCGCTTGACACTTTGAAACAAACAACCTCCTATATATAGCATCAATCCAAATAACTCCTCTAGGCCAAAAATGATTTAGTTCGTATCATTTCAAGACCCTACACGATTAATTTCATCACACGATACAAGATGCTGATCCCACGTCCAATAGCAGCTTGAAGGCATTATTGAAATCTGAACACAAAATAACTTCTAAACTTGACCTGTAAAAAAAAAATAAAATGTTATCAAAACAGGGAAATATAATTTTCAATCTTAGTCCAGAATTTTGCAGAACCGCTCCTATCTCAGGTCACTGGGAATGTGTTGTATGTACCTCTGTGGAAGATCTTAGCTGGGATGAATTGCTGTGCAAAAAGAACTACAAAGTAGCCTAGCTCCCAGGCCAACAAACAATGTTCATTTTAACTTCATATCTTCATTGTCATGATTGATATATCTGCAGACCACATTTAGGACAGCTGCCAAAATATCAGATATTTCGTATATTTTTATAAATTGATGCACTATCGAGAGCTATTTATAGGCAAGATGAGCTATAAAAAGCTACCACATCAATGATTAGAAAGTGCAAGCAGGGAATGTGAACTACCTAAATGTGATTGCACACTTTAATATTGGTCTATGGCATCAGGTGTTGGTATAATTAACTATTTCAGGCCTTTTCAAGGTGGCTCACTTGCCATTTTTTAGCACACCGCATCATTCCCAGTTGTGTGCCAACTGATCAAGTTTTAAATAAGATCTGAATTTTTTGTACATTATATAGAATAGAAATGTGTGAAAGAATAGCCCATCTGGGCCACTCAAAATCCCTCAAATCTATAGGAAGTTGCCTCCTGCACCCCTGCTTGGATGTTGCTCCTGCACAGTGGCATAGTCGGGGGCAGCTAGGCAGCTGTCACTCTATGTGCTATACCATATCCACGAAGTGCAGTTTTTTATTTGGATGCCAGTCTATGGTAGGATTCATCACTGATTGACTCCTTGCAACTATGTTGACACTTACCCAGCTTCCATTTTCTAATAATAGGTTTGCTTGTTCATTTTAAATTATATTAATAATTAATGAAAGCATTGATGAAAGTTATTATTAGTGCATAATAGAAGAGCCAATGACCCCTGTCTTTATTTTGGAACTTGAAGTTATTCTGTGAGAGACACTCCGCTTTCTAGATTAGAAATAACAAATTAATTTGCATCAGGAAAGTATCCTACTATGAATATTATTAGACAATAACAATATGACGCCTGTTTAATTTGCTCTTTATTGCATACTTTGTAGGTCCCAATCATAATGCAGACATAATAGCAAGAAAACAAGTACTTGGATAAATATTGAAGATCACAGAGTGAATAATATACTGAGCGCATACACTTAAACAAACTGAAGCAATATCTTAAGGACACTAAACCTAAATTGCCAAATTCAGTAATTAATAGATGCAGAATTTTGTTCTGTGTATTTTGATAACCTATTCAGTAAAATGTGACTTTATTTCCCCAACTTGTACCAATTTGAATGAAAAAAAAGAGAGCATCCAAAAGTGACAAACTTTACATAGATTTTTCTCTCAAAACACACTAAATTATGAAGTGAGTGTAATCTGTTACGTTGTAATGAACCTGTTACAAAAGCGGGAAGGAATTGCCCTGGAGGAGGAAGTATCCAAATTTGTCACTTTTGAAATGCTCTCTATTTTCATTCAACTTGGGGGAATAATGTTCCATCATGCCAAATGAGGTATCAAAATATGCAGAACAAAATTCTCCATCTAATTTGATAATTTTGGTCTAGAAATCTCTTTAAGTGTACAGATACTGTTTGTACGCAGGATATCTTTTGAGGTATAGTAAAATCCATGTATGTGATACTTCTGATATTTGCAATGATATGAAATAAAGCAAGAAATGTGGCATCCTTACTGAACTGTTGTGAGTAGTAGTAACAAGTCCATTGTATACTACAAATCCAAGTGTTTGTGATTGTGATGGCAAGTCTGGTAATTGATGAAGAGGAAGTATGTGTTTTCCTTTGGAGACATTCTCTGACTTAAGCTTTCAATATAATGTTCATACAAACGGATATCAATGTTTCATGTATAACACAAGCTCAAAAGTCAGTGAAAAAAGTTTGATGGACCTTCCTTCTTTTCAACAAATAATATGATTAATATTGTTATGGCAGATGCCTGAAACAACATTTAACATTTTCTGTTACTATAACAGGAACACATTGAAAGCTATTATAGTAGCTCATAGTCAAGCTTGTAAACTTCATTTAAACAGACATACCCATACCTCAAAAGAACTATTATACACAACTGCATATTAAAATATATGAGAAGCTATAAATTATTCCTGTCAAAGAATGCCTCATGTTAGTCATCATAATTTTGGACCTTTGTTTTACTGGCTGAATACTCTACCAAATATGCTCAAATTTCCTTATGCAGGTAGTGTTTCATTATGATCAAATTAAAATATTGTTTTTCCAGTAAAGTCAATTTTAATTTTGTCATTGTCCATTTATGTAGCTAAAATATGATGACCGGCACTTGATGGAAATTAGACTTATTTCCCTTAAATATGTATGAATATATCACAATAGGACAGAAATTTAACATTTCTTGTGCAGTTAATTTATGGGGGGGTGTCAGGTGTACTAAAAAGTGGATGTTTCATAAATTTTTTACAAAGGGATAATTTTCAACGTTTTTGGACCTTTTTATACAGATTGGGATTGGGGGTGTGTGTGGGGAGGGGGATGCATCACACACCTGCACCCCCTGGCTTCAGCCCTGTTCTTGTGGCCATAGCTAGGCAACAAACAACTAATTTTTGCACATACATATCCAATTAATATTACAATCATTGGTTTACTACATGGAATGATGCACTTCCTTCCAGTAGCATTAGGATGTTTTTTGATACCAATACAATCCTTTAAGATGTGCTTTCCTACTGGCATTATGCTGAGACAAGGCGTGGCCTCCAATATCCATTAAACGGTCAGTTTGAAATAATGCTAACTTTCATATTTATTTATAAACAACTTGGCAATACTTTTTGAAAATATGAAAAAATGAGTTAACTATAACTGTGACTAATTCTAGCTTTTTATATTATCGTGTTTGGCTAAAAGCCAAAACTTCAAGGCAAATATAGCATGAACGTGATCAGTAAGCAAGCAACTGGTTTGAACCGGTTCTGAACCGGTTAGAAATCTGTAAACTTGTATGTTTGTCTGACTTTACATATGAAAAGACACCAAAGTATTATTTTCTGCCAAAACACACTGTAGAGACATCACATTAAAAAACAATATATGTATGTGAAAGAAAAAAATTTTGCTATCAAAGAGAAGTTGCAAAAAATAATGAAAGGAATCTCTACATTGCCACTTACTTTGAAGATACTGAGCAAAGGCACATTATTTTGAAGACACTGTAAGAGGCACTTTTATCTGTTTTTCTTCCAAGTTGACCATGTATCTATCTGTATGTTGTATATATTAAACTTTTAAACTAACCTGTCTCATTCCACATAAGAGACCCTCCTCTTTCATAATACACTCTAAGAAATAAAGGTTTTAAAAAAGTTGTCCTCTCAGGAGAACCCTTAGAAGTTCTCTAAAGAACCATAAATGGTTCAAAAACTGTTGAAAATGTGATACAGAACAGTTTTCGGTAGAGAACCTTTAATGGTTCTTTAAGGGTTCTCTACCTTTAAGGGTTCTCCGAAATTAAAGAATCTTTTGAGAGGTTCAAGAGAGAGGGTTCTCCTGAAAAGACAAAAAAGGTTCCATAATAGTGATTATCTAAGGGCATTTGCTAGGGAGGCAGACAGGTATTTATAAACCAATAAGCACTAGGATCCACAACATGCTCATCTATCAGGGGCACAGTTCTTAAACCCCAATACATTTGTACATTCATTGAATAACCTTTAAAAATCTGGGTACAAAAACTCATACTCTGCAACTTGAGATCAAATTTTGCACTATGATTATGTAATTGAGGTTATTGGACTATGCCATTGGGATGCGACTATTGTGCGGTCCATAGTGATGTGAGCTAGCCAATGACGGATACACCCACCATTAAATGTCCCAGCAGCCTTTGCATGCAGACAGGAAAAAACACAAAGTATGACAAATTTAGCTTGGATATAAGCAAAATCAGATTATTTTGAGGCATTTTTGGAAAACAGTCAAGAATTGAAAGGTGACTGTGGTAGCATTGGAACGTTATCAAGACAGAGCTATTGCGCAAGGGTATGCGCAACGTGGCAGTCATCAAAGTACTTTTTTTTCATATTCAAATATTCCAATTGTTTACAAATTACTTAAAAGTGGAGGATAAGTCATTCAAATTGTCATCAGGTATTTTTGAAATGAAAAAATTGGCAAAAAACAAAGAAAACAGTGCAGTATAATATTGACAAAGTTGAAACCCCATTCAAATACATGTAGCATAAAAAATGTCTTCTATTGTCTTTACAGGTTTCAGCTTAACCACTAGCAGGCTATGTTAGCACATCTAGGACTGATGATTTTTTACAATCTTCCCGATGAGCAAATCACTGAATGGGCTTTAAATAGTGCATATGTGTTATTTCATTCTGATTCACAAGACTGAACTGAACTTGAATGTGATTTTCTTACAAGCTAAATAAAGTGTGCATGTGTCTATAAATAAACCATGGTCTCATACTGTGCTGGCTCCTATAGATCTTGGAGGTACCTTATTAGAATATAGAGGTACCTTATTAGGACATAGAGGTACCTTATTAGGACATAGAGGTGCCTTATTAGGGTATGTGTCTCTTAATTAGAAGCAATTAGACAGCTAATTGAAGGAGTTGTGATAATATTTAACAGGGACCTTGGTGCACATTGCTTGTTGCAGGGAGTCACATGTGTGACCTAATTAGTGATCCCATGCACTAATCAAAGTCATTTCAAACGGCCACTACTATAATATCATAACCCTCTAGAGCTCTAGATAGGGTCTATGCAGTCAATGAGATGCTAGCATTTGCAGAGGGTTTATAGCAGTTTAGTGACAAGACTCCTCAGGATCTGTCTTTGGCCATACATACCTGCATGCATGGTTTGGGCCAATTCCCGGGGCCAATTATGTACTCTGAAAGTACATTTTTACATTTACGGTACATGCAAAACATGGCCATGTGATGCATTAACACAAGCGCCCTAAGCGATATATGCATGCACTGTGGCCTGGCCAGCAAAACACCCATGGCTATCAGTCGCTGACCTAGTGCTTAGCACGCGAGGGCTTTGAGGCTCGAACCCCCACCAAATCAAATAACTTCTTTGTTTCTGCTTTTTCTTTATTCCTTCCTTCTTTCCCTTCCATTTGCTAAAAAGAACTTGGGGCATTTGGGTTGATTAAGGGGTGTTTATGCGGTATAAGTTAGTAAAATCTGACCAATGAGCTAGATCATTTATCATCATTATAGAAAGTTCACTAGTCAACAAACAATAAATGCCAAGTTTGTCAACAAACAGTATACAGTCAAGGATATGTGCTATTGCCTACAGTAAAACAATACATTGATAATGTTATCAGTTGCCCTGGGTTAAACTTTATATTGTTTCTAAGCACAGTAAACAGATGTCAAGTACAGTTTACATTCTGTTAGATTTAATGTTATTTGAACGTAGAAATCAAGAAAGTATTTTTAACTGAAAGCCCTGTAGCAATATGCGACGCTAAGCTTCTGTCTACGTCATTTGAAGATAGCTTCAACTTTTTATCAAAGTTAACATATTTCACATGCAACAATAGAGAAAACAAGGTTTTTTATCATTTCAAAATCTACTGATTTAAATAAACAGACATAACTGACAAGTATTGATTCAGTGGTATTTGAAATCCTATAGTTTTAATTGTCAGAATCTAACCATTGAACACGACAATTTATTGTCAGATATGATTCAATATGCAATGCAGACATGCAGCGAGTGCCAAGTACCAGAATCGGTTAATCTGCAGCATTACATTTTTGAATGAACATAAACGGAAGGTCTGTGTTTCCTGCACTACAAAGCAATTCATCCGGAAACATTATTTGAATCAAGTCTGGTAAATTCTTACAAGGCGTGATGGACTAAAATTTTTGGCTGGCATTTGCTGAGTTTGAATGATTTAGATTAAAAACATACCATGTCATATCACACTGAGTTGTTACATATATTTTCCTATTTTCATTTAAATATATTTGCCAATTTCCAAATTAAACTTACAGTTCCTGAGATATCAAAATCAATATATTTTCAGAGGCAACAATAAAATATACACAAATGAATGTCAACACTTCTTTAAATATATAATATCAGCAATGCATTGTGGGGCAGTTAGATACAGTTGAAAAATCTGATCGGGAAAATTGCTTTAATTATTCATCTATTAGTGTAGCAATGTTATCACTACAAATATTTTTATAATTTTATAAAAGTACAATATCTTGGGTTTTGTTAAAATGTTAGCAACACATTTTAAACAATATTTTGTCAGCACAAACATTCACTTTCCTAATGTTCTCCTGTACCAAAACTATCCCACAATGCATGGTGAATTCCCTTATTAAATTCATCTTCACGTCAATTATATAGAAATAAATGATTCATTTTGTCATTTTGTTAAGGGCTGGGGTATGAACGTTTGGACAGTATTTATTTTGGGACATTAGAGCACATCAGACATATCGAATTGCATTCTGAATACGAAGAATGTCATTCTGATATCAAATAATTTTGATTTTTGAAATTTGCAATTTAATACACATATAAATCATTAAAAATTTTGACTTTTTTCAGATTGAAGATATGGATTTTTTTCCCAAAACACCAAAAAAATTAGGTCTTTTTGGGAAAAAATCCATATCTTCAATATGAAAGGTCAAAATTGTCAATTGACCGTTGGCTTTTCCTCCCTGCTACATACATTTTAAGAATATATCGTTAGATTTATATAATTTATTTCGAGGACTGTTTTATATCAAAAATTTGGAAAATATCAAATTTTTATAATTTGTCATAAAATTTGTATTATATTGTGATTTTCAAAAAATGAAAATTATTTGATATCAGAAAGACATGCTTCGTATTCAGAATGCAATTCGATAGGTCTGAGGTGCTCTGATGTCCCACAAAAAATACTGTCGAAACGCAATAAACGCTCATTTTGGATCCCTTAAGACATTTAATGATTTGCTTCTGATTCATGTCTGTAAAATCCAAAGCTTAATATTAAACCATATCTTGTTGATGATAAATTTTTTATTATAATTTTTTCAAATTATTTTAAACAAAAGTCAAGGGAGATTTTTTAAAATTTTTTTTAAAAGTTGGGTTGGTTTTGAATGAAAAGAGTTGAAAATGCACCCACTGAGCATGTTCAGCACTTTTGTTGTAACATTTTGAAGGTAATAATAATAAAAATAAATACAAAAACGCCCATGCTCAGCACCTGACCTACCATGGGAAAATTCAGTGGAGCGCAACTGTCACATGGCAATATCTTTTAAAACATGGAATTTACCTACATCACATGATCAATGTATTATACATGCTGGTAGTATAATACTACCAGCATGTTTTAGTCAATTATAATTAAATTATATCACATGATTATGATCCCGTTGCTTGCGTCAGTTTTAATTCAATCTACTATTGATAATTCAGCTGGTTATTTTATTTGTTTGTTTGTTCATTTGTTTCTAGAATGAACTGTAAGCGAAAGACCAGAAAAACAGAAGAATAATGCATTCTTTTAATGCCCTCGCTCTTCTCCTATTATAAATAATGCATTTGAATTAATTATAAATATCTGTTTATGAGTAACAATAATATACAGTGAAATGACTTAATCATGCAGATGAAAGAAGTGAAACAATGAAAAAAACCCAATAATATAAAAAATAAGAATTAAGAATATTAACAAGGATGAAAGTAGCTGTTGAAAAAAAATGTTTTTTTTTTTTTTTTTTTGCTCTTTTTATGATGAAAAATCATCATCCAATTCCAGAAATGTAAAAAAAAATCTAGAAAAATCCAAAAACTGGACAACTTAGATCTCTGTATAAAGAATACACTAAATGTATTGAAAATTGTAAAGTTTGATACCTCATTTAAGGGAAGAGAACAAGAAAATATTAACATTTTGAAATTAAAAAAGCAGAAATGTTGCACACATACCTTATTGTAACATACATCTAGATGAAGATAATAACACACTGGTAATAAGTGGATGGCTTCCACAGATGAACAATCTATTTTTCCAATATGTTTTTCAATCACAGCTATTCAATAATTCCAATATATAACTGCTTGTTGATGCGTAAGACACAGATGATGATGCAAACTGGAGTCGGTATACAGATATGATAACGGTGACATCATATGAAAAAAAAACTAGCTGTCTGATGAACGGAACCAAAATGAGGCTTATCTATTGTGTAGTTATTGATGCAATGATGTACGCTATAACTAAACCATCCAGCTGGAAAAAAAACACTCGCTATTCAATGCAGAAAAGCAATAAATGTAGCAGACTATCCTTTATTGAATTGATATATTGAATGCATTAAATCCAGGTTTAAAGTGAGACTAGCTGACTTGCTCTGCCGATGTTGCTTCACCGAGTTGTTGACTCATATCTGAAAGTTTACTTGAATAACCCAACCTTACCCTTCCCCCGTTTCTGCCATAAATAACTCTGATCTTCATATACACAACGTCAGCACAAGGATATTTTTAAAAGCCTGCTCTGCTGTTGTGCTGCTATACTGCAAGTGAAAACATTTGCTCCACTGACATCACAATGTCAAGCCCTCCCACTGTAAACTTATCATACTGAATCTTCCTATTGGTTGACTGTGTCTAAGCCAATATTTTCATGTGAAGATATTTTCGTAATTTGAAGCAAACGGATAACTCTACAATTTCTTAATTTCAATACCGGTGCACTGCATACATACTATGTATTATTCAATATTCTGAGCCTTCAATTTTGTGGTTAAGCTGGATATGTGAAATTCACAAAAATAATACCCTGCAAAATTTTAGAATCGTCAGTACGAACATGGTGAATAACAGGTAACAGCTTTAATGTAAGTATCAAGTTCTTCCTCATTTCCTTCATAAGCCTTGGACTTCAATGACTAAGTTCAACACTTAATAATTAATAGACTATATGCGACGTGTCATGTCAAAAGGAGACACTTTTGGGCAGGATCTCAAATGGAGAAATAGCCAAATATCTGCCCAAGGGTCATTTTTTCACAATTTGGGTTTGTTGCGAATTTGTGATGTTATTAATGTTAAAAATATTGTCTAATAGTTTCAGACCGGAAAATAACTGGCATCTTGTATTTTTTGAGACATTTTTCAATGTAATTCCTACTATCAACATTGTCAATAATATTTTTAAAGGCCGATATCTCGATTTCCAATTTTATAAAACCATAAATTATGAACTCAATATCTTCGCTTGGGAATGTCTGATTTCATTGGGGAAAACGGCGTTGTGGAGCAAAATATCTCCTTATTTAAGATATGTAAAAACCTCAAAATGGATAACCTGCCCAAAAGTGTCTCCTTTTGACATGACACGTCACATATAGTGAAAAAAAGACTATAATTAGAAAATTATTTAAATGGATTGCGTCTATAGACCTCAATTGCAATTAATTAATAATAAATAATATCATGATGATTTGTAAGTTGTGATCCAATTGCATGCATGCATAAGGCTGTTGAATTGAATTGAATTGCACATGAAGCAACATGTGAACTTGTCAGCTTGCTTAGGTCCCAGGCTTTGATCAAGGTATATCATAATATTATAATATTAGATTATTGTTATGCGCATTGCATCACCAATTGTGAGATAAGGGGAATGACTTGCCCGTGTGTCCAGGAAGGCAGGTGCTCCAAACTAGCGGAATTGAATTGCACCTTCACTATCTATGATTGCACATGAAGCAACATGTGAGCTTACCAGCTTGCTTTAACCCTAATACCCCAGGCCTACTTTGGCAAGGGGAAGCAAAGAAGGAAGGAAGAAAAGTGAGGAAAAGAAGATTTTTTTATCGCGTTTGCAGTTTTGAACCAGGGACCCCTCGGGTGCTAGACACGTGCATGGCCATATATTGCCATGGGGTTTTCAGCCTTTTTTAGAAGACCACAATCAACATAATTTTGGTTCAACTTGGACCAACTTGCAATTTTGCCATCCTTGAAAATTTTGCTTAATGCACCATTGCTCCTCCTTCTGATACTCTTTAAAGGTACTTTCCTCATGCACACGAAGCAACACGTGAGCTTGCCAGCTTGATTAGGTCAAGGAAGATTATAATATTAGAATTTATCAACAATAAGGTGTCATGATTAAGCTAAAAATAAAGTACAGCTGATTGCGCTGACCTGTTATGATATCTAAAAATAGCAACTGGGAACCAGACAATCGTCACATCAATACTTTTCAAGTCACCTTACTCTGCTTACATACAATTAGTTTATTTAGTTAAATTTGGCTGAGATTGAATAGCTAATCATATGGTCATCCTTATAATGATCAACTGATCTAGAAACTGTAGGCCTATACACCAATCCGAGAAGCGTTTACTGCATTTGGCCCTCTATTGACGGAACCACAGATGTAGCAGTGCGGGAGATTTAATTTGTTCAATCAATTCATGATCGTGTATTGAAAATCACTGCTGTGCACAATTCTATATAGCACACTAACAAGTAATTGATGGAACCCCCGGCCTTGGGACACCGCAGTTTCACGTCAGGGACACCGCAGTAATGGCGTAGTCGGATTGATGTATAGAGTCATCCTTACAGTACCTACATGATTCCAACCAACCCGGGCAACCAACACGGATGGTACAAACTTATAGCTTTCAAAAATGACTGACCGAATGCCATGTTGATATTCATGCTCCCTTGACCTGACCCAGAATTGAATCTTAATTTAGACATTGACCATGTTGACCTACACTGCTGTTAACTGACCAACTTTAATCAGGCCAACAATGGGCTGGAAACCATTTCAAGCTGTTCGTTTGCAACCCTATAGGTCTACATGGAAGCATAATGCTCATAGTCGTGTTCACATTTTTAGTTACACCCAGCGTTAAAGTTCGCCAACATTGATAAAAATTCCACAAATATTTTCCCTACTTCTACCATGTGACCACACCTACAATCAGGGAAAAGATGTTGGCACTCTAATACCTGTCACTTCTGGTTGTTGTAAACAAGAAGCAAGTTCCGCTAGGTGTAGTACATTCGACAATGTGAACACAGCTCATGACAACTGTTTATTATGCTTCTGGTAATTCCATCGTTGCATGTTTTTTTTTACAAATACCAATTACTATTAGTACTTTAATGGACCAACATACTCATGTATATTTTGAATTTTGTGCTTTCAAAAAAGTGCTTTACAGAGTGTGAAAGTTACATGCACAAAATTTATATTTATCGGTAACATATTACCCAGGAGGCACGCAGATCATTATTGATACTTAAAATAATCTAAAATTGACCACATGCATCTGTTGTGCTCTTTCTCTATAGGCCTATACATGATGCAGACAAATTTGATCTGAAAATGGCATAGGCCTATATCACCAAAATTAAACAAAATAACAAAAAAAAACATTTGAAATAAATTACAAATGCATGACAGCTTCTTCTATCCAGTCCTTTACACTTATTGACATTATTCCACTTATCAACATTTTCTGCTACATTCTGGGCAAGGTCCTTAGTGGAGCACCCCTCAATCATCACATGATTCAGCTGAGAGCCTACAAACCACTGAAATTACAACCTAAATCATTCACATGAAAACTGTTGTCAAGTTGGTCCACTAATTGTGACAGTGAAAATTCTCTTACAAAGATTTGGGTCAATGCAACTCGCACATACCACAGCACATATTGAGCTTGCTAAATCATACTAATCAATAACGTTTATCGCTCATTCTACAAAATCCGGTGCCAATAGCCTTTTTTCCGTTCTTTGGTCCACAAAAACTTTGTCGAGCATGTAGGGCATCAAATATGTTGTTTTTCTGGTAGAACTCAACGAGATCTACACGGACATATATAGTTTTCCATACTTTAAATGCTTTCTTCAGTCTGATTAACCCTTGCAAAGGCTCAAAAATCGCTAAAAATGCGTTTCCACTGCTCAAGTGTCACATCTAACCCTGAATAGTTTCTTTGAATAAATGCGATTTCTTTACATATTTGTTGTTTTTTAATTAGATAACGCACCATCATATTGTTTATCAACATTATTTTTTAGTGATTAAAAGCGTCTTTGTGTAATTCTAAAATAAATTGCACTTTCCACCAAAAGCGCTGTGAGCTACGTTACCCCTTTTTAACACACGTTATTGGAAAGAAGTAAAACAGAGGTATCAATGTAATTTTTGCGGTTTTTGAAAGGAAACACTCATAGGTTTTAAAATCACAGTAAAATCGTGATGCTGTAGCATTTTGGCATAAAAATGTTGTAAACATTGATATTTCGACCGACCATGTTAAGATTGGTGAGCTACGTTACCAGGATTCTATAGTATGCACTTGTATTAGATGTACTTCCTAATAATATGTGAAAGCTACCAGTGGTGAACCCCATTTATATTAGAATTAACCGACATAACGTTCTAACATTCGCATATCTCATTAAAAACATTAAAACCCAGTGAACTACGTTACTGTGAGCTACGTTACACACTCATTTACGCATCTTCAAAACTTCTATGAAATGGTGAAATCTGTTTTACATTTCACTCAAGTGATCTTTAGATTGCTTTTTATGACCTTGGATTGAGTAAAACCAGCCCATTTTGTAGTCAGTAACGTAGCTCACATTACATTGAGTTTTAGTGTTAAAAAACATCATGACTTCCTGAAAGAAAAATATGCAAGTGGTGTTGGCAATTTTTTACATCTGAAAGTAGTGATACATTTACTCTTAATAAACAAAAAAGCAGGTATTTTTGAACAACTTTTATTTTTTCAATTTTTATAGTGGATTGGCACCGGATTTTATAGAATTAGCATTATGAGCTTTTATGCTGAAAATGTTCTCGATTTATTTGCAGTTTGCACCCCCTTTAATAAATAAGTTTATGATCTCACACCACCAAATCAGAGTCCCATAGAGATATGTGCTAAATTTGCCTTAAGAAAACGTCATTTTTTCTTCACAGGAGCGACTCAGTTTTAAGCAACAGCTATGATGGTTGAAATCAGCCCTTGCCTGATCCCTCTGGCTGGGAAAAAATATAGGTTGACCGTCATTATTTTTTACGACTGGCCCTCAAAGTCTCGATGTCTGGGAATTTCCTATTTTTCAGGCAAAACCATGCGGTGTTTCTGTAAAGAAAATGCTGCTTAAAATCATTAAAAGTTATTCGATCTCTCCCATCTGTGGTACACTTGCAGGAATTAATATTACTAATCATGACCAATCCAAATTTGGCTAAAATTATGCACATTTCTGCTCATTTTAATGCTTAAATTGAGAATACATGGGTTTTTCTGAGAAGTGAAATTAAGGGCGCACAACCATATACTTCTATTTGGTGGTGTGAAATCTGAATGATCCAACATGTTTCTGATTGTCCTTAATTTCAGACTATTTTAATCTAATTAACTTATTTTTAGCATAATTTGAGCAAGAAGCTGGTTAAAAAAAAATTTTCAAGCAGAATTATTGTGTCTCTGACATCTGCTATCTACTGAAGATAGCATTGTGATTACCATGTTAAAAATTTACCAAGACTTAGGCTTTCAGCAATTTACAGTCAAGAGGGACAAGTAACCAGGCAGACACACAGAAACAAAGAAGAACATGACCACTATATCTGAATTATAAGTGTTGAATTATATGGCCTATTAGTGAAATCTTAAGTCTACCCCCCAATAAGCTTACCTGATCCATGGACACATTTTATGAGCTCCAACCAGTGCCCTAGCCCACGTGCCACCATATACTGATGTCTTCTACATCTGGCACTGAGTCATTGCATACCATCATGATTGTAAACATTGCATAGGTTACCAGTAGTGGAATCATAAGCTTAGCCTACCCCCCACACACACACACAAACCGTAAGCTTACCTGATCCAGGCGCCTATTGCATGAGTTCCGACCAGTACCCTAGCACCATACTGATGTCTTCTCTATCTGGCACTGAGTCATTGCATGCCATTGATGATGTAAGCTTACAAAATATCATGATTGTAAACATTGCATGGGCCTAAGTCACTCTACGAAATGGAATCTTCACTCAAACACACATTTCGGGTCATAACTCACCTTAGCACTGGTATATTTGTAGCAAATGTTGCAGTTCTCTTCAATTTTAGCCTTTAATTACATAAATTCAGTCAATGCACTTCTTCTGGTAATGCAAACACGAATTAGGCACAGGGCTAACTTGCTCAATCAAAAGTTGAGACTCACACACACAGCTCCATTCAGATCTCACACCACCAAATCAGAGTCCCATAGAGATATGTGCTAAATTTGCCTTAAGAAAACATCATTTTTTCTTCACAGGAGCGACTCAGTTTTAAGCAACAGCTATGATGGTTGAAATCAGCCCTTGCCTGATCCCTCTGGCTGGGAAAAAATATAGGTTGACCGTCATTATTTTTTACGACTGGCCCTCAAAGTCTACGATGTCTGGGAATTTCCTATTTTTCAGGCAAAACCATGCCGGTTTTTCTGTAAAGAAAATGCTGCTTAAAATCATTAAAAGTTATTCGATCTCTCCCATCTGTGGTACACTTGCAGGAATTAATATTACTAATCATGACCAATCCAAATTTGGCTAAAATTATGCACATTTCTGCTCATTTTAATGCTTAAATTGAGAATACATGGGTTTTTCTGAGAAGTGAAATTAAGGGCGCACAACCATATACTTCTATTTGGTGGTGTGAAATCTGAATTATGAATGTAAGTCATCCATCTTTGAAGTAGTTTTTTTAATCACCATATTATCATGTCTAGAACAATCTACATCTGTTGTATTTTTGTTTGGTGTTTGTTTCTGGAGGTGGATCTGGAGATGCAGATTAAGACCAAGTACCAGATACAGCTTTCACAAGAGTGAAAGTCTTATTTAAAACTTTGGAAATGTGCACTTAATTTTGAAACTTTTTTGACTAAAAAGCAATTATTCTTCAGTGTTCTGATTTCACACCACCAAATCACACCACCTCAAGGTAAATGGCTGGTAAAAAAAGTGTTTTTATTGTAAGAACCACACCTGGGTTGATTTAATGAAAAAAAGTTTGAAAAGAAGGCTGATGTGCCTATTTTTTGTAATACCTGTACTTTGTAGATGGATGGTTTTTTCTACATCTTAGCATATAAAGATTACATTTGTTGCAATTCTCACAATTCTGAAATTTGAGGCACGTTTTTGTTCTTCTTCACCATCACTACATAGGATCAGTGTGCTGTATATGACAGGATTTACATAGTTTTAGACGTGCCACTGTAAAAAATCGAGCTGCTTACCTACCCAAAATTTGTTGGTTATATAGTAGAAGATATCATAAACATTAGGAAAAATGGTGTTGAAAGAACCAGGGAGGCTTAATAATGAGAAAAAGACAAATTCCTCCATACCTTTTAACATATAAATGAATAGGATCTCTATTTGGTGGCATGCACCCTTCTCTATACAAAACATTGCACAATTACGCTAGCAAAAGGTGAGGTTTTTTCACTACCATTGATAGCAAATCAAGCAGAGGCACACCGAGCGGGGAGTGGCGAGTTGACTCCATTGGCTCAAAATACCGAAAGAAGATTTACCATCAGTAAGTTGTAATGTGCGCCTTCTTTTGGCCCAGATTTGGCCCCAATTGTCCTCGGTTTGGCCATTTAACATTACAATTGCACATTTTGTATGCTTTGCATGCATCTGTCCACAATCCACATTTGTTACAATATTATTAATATTTGGGCATATTGAATTATGGTTTTTTTTTCTTATGAAAAAAAGTAATTATTATTTCTAATTTACCATGTCTACAAGAGAGTTTCATGATGACACAAGACCCTGACCACTATATTGCTCTAGATTCTCAATCTGTGGCCTGCGGGCCTGATCTGACCTGCAAGAACTTGCCGTGTGGCAAGCAAATATTGACAAACAAAAATAAATGTTTAAAAAAAACCTTTCAAAAATTCTAAAAATCTGATTGGGGATATCCTGGAGGTCAACATGTCATTTCACCAGCCTGCTCTCTATTCCTCATTCATTAAGAAACCATATTTTTTTTAAATATGATGTACTTCGAAATCATTTTCTTTTTGTAAAATCAACATTAGTGAACTATGTAGTAAACCAGGCTATTTGCAACTATATCTACCTGAAATCGAATCAGATAAAGTAATTAAATGCTCTTGTTGGTCATTACACAAGAATTTTTTTTAAATTTCATTCTCAGGCTCCGATATTTACTCATTTAACATGCTTAATCAACACCTTCAACATTAATATTTACTCATTTAACATGCTTAATCAACACCTTCAACATTAAGATTCATCAGCATTTTACTCGTCTTTTCGTCGGTTTACGTCAGTCATAATTGAGTCCATATCCATCTGTCACCAAAATATTTGTCGTGGGAATTTGTGGCTATTTTTTAAGTTTTTTGCAAAGAGGCCATTTTGTGGCCGGCTACATAGGGTCCCGTGCAACTGATTTGGACAAAGGTGCCAGCCGGGTTAGAATTTATATCCATCTGTTCAACCCAGCTGGTATTTCTGAAAAAGTGAACTGAGATATTTTTGTTGAAAAATGTGTTTTGTGTGACTTTTTTCCAATTTTTACCCAAAAATGTCAAATATTAAAGTAGCCATAACTTCAAAATAAAATCGAGTGCAACCTTAATTTTTGCTCTGAATAATAGAAGGCATATGAATATTTTATATATGTGAACAAAAATATTCCATCCTACCATATTGAGGCGAAATTTGGGTTAGAACATGCTTTTTTTTAAAACTATTTTTATCATTTTTTTTACTAAAAATGCCAATTTTTACACTATTATTTTTTTGGAGTGAAAATGTATTAATTTGACAAGAAATGTATATCAATGTATTGAGCTGGCTGTTTGAATTGAAAAAGTTTATAGTATCATATTTCTGTGACCCATAGTTTTTGACCTATGACCTCCAGAAAACCATAGACCATTTCTGCATGAAATACATTTTATTTTGATTTTTCCACTTTTATACATATCAATACATAGGTCTATATCAAGGACCGTATCAAGGGGCCGCAATAACAAGTTCACTTCTGCGTAGAAGGACACCAACTACCCGCACCCACCCATTTGGTCACTTCACAGTCATTTGGCCCCTGAACTACTTGAATATTATTGACCCCTGGGACAATTGAAAACCACTGCTCTGGAGATAATCTCTGGAACTTATTAAATTTAGCACTTATAAGCAAAAACCACTTGCGCTTAACAAGAACTTAGTTTTCCGATACAAAAAAACCACTATTGCATGCTCTGTCAATCCACATGAAATTGACATGCGAATGCTTTTAGGCTTAAAACATTGCATGACATTATAATATGCAAGTTCTCCATGCTCCACTTGATCCAAATATCTCAACAAAATCAAATGTTTAACATGAAATCACTTACTTTTTTTAGTACATTTCATGCAAGAAAGAAAAAATGTCATATGCCAAACAAGATCAATATGTGGATCCAGGGTTTATCCTCTGAAAGTTAATTTAACCAAAATTCCTTCGCACAATATATGTGACATGATCAAGGGGAATGAGTCGGATGTCGGGAATATTGATTTTGAGTTACAGGCTTAGAGAGGTGACAAATTCTTATGTCTTACATTGTTTTTGAACTTCCACAAATTGCTCTTATCTCAGCAGCCAGATGTCCGATTGAGATGGGGTTTGGATGAAAATATAGCATTTTAAATGGATAAATGATTTATATCGAAAAACCAAAATTCAATATTGCTGACATGTGACTCATTCCCCTTGATCATGTCACATATGTGTATTGCAATAACAAAGGAGATGGATTAACCTCCGAGCTGTATCTATTGGAATTGGGTACAAACCAACTTTGGGTAGATAAACACAGGATCTATATTTCTGTACAGGCTGCAATATGCTGAAAATTGCATCAAAATGGGACTTGATCAAAAATATATGTCACAAGCAAGTCACATCATAGAATTATTCAGAAACCTTTTATGCTGAAAATTGCATCAAAATGGGACTTGATCAAAAATATATATGTCACAAGTCACATAGAATTATTCAGAAACCTTTTAAAATTATTTTTGTTTGGAAAACACAAATCTGACATGATCAGGAAAAATATGACTAAAAGATTGAGTTAATATGTAGAAAGATGACAAGCGACACAGAGATTCATTTCCTATGCACCACCTGGATCTAGATTCTATACAATTATACATTGTCTCGCTAACACCTGTTGAGTTATCATGTTTGAAAAGAACAACATTCGATCTATTGTATCAACGAAATAAAATATATTTGAAGAAAGAGATTGGTTTGATTCAGTTTAAAGTTAATAAAATAAATAATATTCACCATGGTAATTTATAAACAATATATCGTCAGCAAAAAGAACAAAATGTGATTCAAGCATGAATCAGTTATGTAATCACCCTAATTATTTTGGATTATTCCCTTTTATTACTATTAGTATCATTATTATTTGTTCTTGTTCAACGATTGGTGAATAAATATGTTTAAATGCATGCTTGAACCATATTTTGTACTTTGTTCTCAAAATTACATAAATGACTTATGCAATTAGCTTCTAGCAGGCTGTTGATATGTAACACTGACATTGAATGATTTAAACCTGCATTTTCTAAGCAATGTCATACTGTACTTGCAAGGAGCTACATGTAGGCTCAGAGTACAACATTCCATTGGTTTATGACTGATAAGGCCAAAAAAAAAAAAGGTTTGTCTCAAAGCTGACGAGAAATTTAAAACAAATGCGAAATGCGATTTTTTTTTTTTTTTCCCGACTTTTTCATGGTATTTTGTAGGCCCCGAAAATACGAAAATAATAAAAAAAAAAAAAAAAATATATTGCCTCTGTTGATCAGATTAGGTCAGTTTAGATTGTCATGTAATTTGTGAACAACTCACTGAACTGCCGGCCCGGCGTGAGTCGAAGAAAAAGTGACAAAAATTTGACCATGAATTATGTTTTATAGTCAAAATATTCCACTAATTCGATTAATATAATGATATTTGGCCTAAACTTGAACTCATTTGAAATGAAATGTCAGTTTTTATTGAGTTTTTACACTCATCCATGTGCTTGCAATGCTGTTGAATTCTGCACTTTGGCGATGTTGGAACTGCATTTTATTGAATTCGGCGAACTTTTATGGCATAAAGCAACATTTTTATAGTAAGTGCACTGCTTGGAAACTTTCTTAAAAAGCGAGATAGATGGTTTAGAATCACGGCGAGAAAATTTTGAGAAAAAAGTCTGATTTTCGCCGATTTTTTCTGGAAAAAACTATAAAATTTTTTTTTTTGAAATAAAAAAATTTCCGCATTTGTTTTTTGTCAAATCGTGGGATTTTACAAAACGCGCGCAAGCTTTGAGACGAACCTTTTTTTTTTTTTTGGCCTAATACAAATGAGTGGACAAGACTGAGTTATCGCACTCCCAGACCTGCCAACCTACCAAAGTCAGAAAGAGGGACATTGAGGCCAAAACCTTGTACATGTACACATACCAGGTACCGACAAATTCAAAGACTTCAGGTGTGCAATACTTTCAGAATTCAGGGAAGGTTTTGCAGGTCTAAATTTATCACAATAGACTAAAGAGAATGCTATAGCAAAATTTTGAAGTGAAATTTGCATCATTTTCTGCTGTTCTAAATTTTAAATTTAGATTTAAATTTGCCATCACTGAAATTTTCAGGAAGCAGGACTGTCCCTCATTTTCACTTTAGAAAACCCCAAATGAGGGACAGTCCCTCAAAATGAGGGACAGTTGGCAGGTCTGCACTCCGGTACAAGATATGGATCTCATTTTTGTGCTCAGATGCCACAGGTCATAATAATCTTCTTTTTGTTTGATAATCTATGCTCCATCCAATCAAATAACATGTCTGTAGACCCTATACTTTCAAGAACTGATATTTAGCACATATATATGTAGGCTTATAGGTAAAGTCTATGGTCTTCAATATCAACAGCAAAAACCTTGACAGAGAAGAAATAAACACAACCTTGACAACCATAAAGAAACTTACACTTAACCCATTGCTAACTAGTCTTCAATTACTCAAAATTTTGCTTGAATCCTATCACTTTGGGTCATTTTTGGACATAACATTCATTTTTTTATATAAAATGACTACTTCAAAACTACTCACAACTCAGGTGGGACTTCTCATTCTTTTAAAAAATTGTAGTCGGAATTCCCATCTATTTAATGTATAAAAGATCACAATGGTATAAATGATCAGTCTTCTTCATGGGGTTTCAATAGTATCTGGAGTAATCTATACATTAACCAATATGGCACATTTCCAATTTCATGGCTAACATTACATTCATATTAAGGTATAACAGGAACTCTACTCTTCCTAGCAGCCAACTTAGCTACCAATATAAAGACTTCCCATCTCACAGCCAGCAATTTCAATTTCAAGCCTAATTCTGTTTATAACATTTTAAAACTCAAGAGTATAGTATTCACGTAACCCCTAAATCCACATTGTTCACTTTTCTGGCTGCAAATATCAGAATGTGCCCATTATATCCATGGTTTGTATTATTTACAAAAAAGTGAACTTTTTAGCAGAAAAAATAAGCTTTTTAGCAGAAAAAATAAACTTTTTAGCAGAAAAAATAATAATAATTACATACAAACATATTATACATACAAGGAACTTCTTCCAGTCCCTTGTATATATACATAATTATATGCCATTGAGCATGCAAGGCGCAGGCCCAAATGCTGCACACCTGGAACATTTTGTCCAAATAATATGGTAAGGCATGGCAGCAACTGTGAAGAGTCCAATTTTATTTGACTGTAGGTAGCGGTTTCAGTTCACATCTGCATCTCTCTACCACTTGCAGATTAAAGCTGAATTTATACTACATCACTGAGTGATAGCGATTGGTTTTTAGCCAATGAGGTGGAGTGCTTTTTGTTGCATTGTGAAAAGTGCGCTACCTCATTGGTCAATACCAATCGCTCATCGTTCAGCGATGGAGCATAGATTCAGCTTAAGACTGAAGGTGCACAATCATATTTTTACCACCTAGCGGAAGAATCATGTAGCAAAGTTCTTTCAATTTCAAAAATAACTTGACACACTTTCCTGTACAAAGTGATGGTTTGAATACTTGCCAACAGTGGAAGCAGCACATTTCATGCACTACTGACTTCCCAAGCACAAAGACAGTATCTTCACATAAGAAAGCACAGCAGATACTGTGTTGTTACCTGTGAAGCAGGTGGTTTGCAATCAGTCTGCTTTCTAGCAGAGAACATATCTTACACTTCCCACAATGCATTTCTTCCATTTCCATTTTCTGTGGTGCAAAATGGGTTGATAGTGACAAAAAGTATGTGAATGAACAAAGCACAGCCAGAGCTTGCAAAATATGTTTATTTCTTGACTATCGACCCATATTTAGCCAGTCTATTCTCAACATGAAAACAAAGGAAACCTGTACAAAGTAATAAGAATGTCATTTGATGTAATGAGGTGATTTGACATATTGCAAAGGATTCTGGGAAGGGTAAGATATCTTCTATGGCTTCCTAGAGTCAAAATGTAATATCTAATCTGCCAGCACAAAACATAGTAAATAATCGGTTTTTGCTAAATTTACAAGACAGGTATGTTTAAATGTTTGAGTCAGTCTCCTCAGTCCCAGAGGTAAAATCCAGTATTTGATAGAGCAGCTACTGTATTTAACCGAGGGCAGAATGACTTATTCCAGGGCATGGCCACACTAAGGGCAGAATGACTTGGTCCAGGGCATGGCCACAGCAAGGGCAGAATGACTTACTCCAGGGCATGGTCACAGCAAGGGGAGGGCAAAAGGACTTACTCCAGGGCATGGCCACAGCAAGGGCAGAATGACTTACTCCAGGGCATGTCTGCAGCACTGAGGGCAGAATGACTTACTCCAGGGCATGGCCACAGCAAGGACTGAATGACTTACTCCAGGGCATGGCCACAGCAAGGGCAGAATGACTTACTCCAGGGCATGTCTGCAGCACTGAGGGCAGAATGACTTACTCCAAGGCAGGACATGACCACAGCCAGGGCAGAATGACTTGTGCCATGATCACAACAACAGGAGGGCAGAATGACTTACTCCAGGGCATCGGCCACAGTAAGGGCAGACAGACTTACTCCAGGGCATGGTCACAGCAAAGATAGAATGATTTGCTCCAGGGCATGGCCACAGCAAGGGGAGGGCCGAATGACTTACTTCAGGGCATGGCCACAGCAAGGGCAAAATGACTTACTCCAGGGCATGGCCACAGCAAGGACTGAATGACTTACTCCAGGTCATGGTCACAGCAAGGACTGAATGATTTGCTCCAGGGCATGGTCACAGCAAGGACTGAATAATTTGCTCCAGGGCATGGTCACAGCAAGGACTGAATGATTTGCTCCAGGGCATGGTCACAGCAAGGGCAGAATGACTTACTCCAGGGCATGATCGCAGTAAGCAGAGGGCACAATAACTTACTCCAGGACTTGGCCACAGCAAGCAGAGGGCAGAATGACTTACTCCAGGGCATGACCACAGCAAGCGGAGGGCAGAATGACTTACTCCAGGGCATCGCCGCAGCAAGCAGAGGGCAAAATGACTTACTCCAGCATATCAATGTGTTACCTATTTCTTCATAACATAAACAATGTTTATTAAACATATGGACACAACCATTTTTTTATTGCCCCAGTAATTCTGGATGGCCACCCAATATTTTGACTTAATACCAACTATGATCCTGCTCCAAGCAGGGTGACTTGCATATTTCACTGCTGCAGCCATTGACATCTAATGTCTATACTTGTGAGCGACTTGAAAATAATTTACCACATTTTTTGTTTCACATACTTGCCTAATATAAACTCTGCTACAATATTACAATATGGTTGAATCCTATCACAGGTGTGAACTTGTGGCTTCTGAAAGGGGATGATTTACCTCTTGCTGAAAACAAAGAAAACATAAGAATTGAAACATTATTCTTGTCTGTATCAAAATTGCTTTATTACATAATCATTTGGATTGATCATGTCACATTTTTAATGACAAGTCATTGATTTGGATTGAAATTCCCATATTACACAACAGATAATGCATGAAAACCAGACAGTATCCTTGATGAATTAATTGCTAATACTAAATACTGAACCAAAATAGTGCAATCAAAAATAAAAAACTTGCAACTGCTGCACTTTTCAAGTGTGAAGACAAATCGAGGGCAAAATGTATGTCTCAATCCTGTAGCATTGCTGTGGTTGGTAACTTAAAGACCTCTGTTCTCACATAGCAAACACAAGAAATGGCTCAAATTCAGAAGCATGATGACTAGTCTAGATGCCCTGCTTCAGGCCAGGCTAATCTACCAAAGACTCAACATTCAATTTATAATGGGGGTAGAGCCCACAAAAACAATATTTTTACATATTTTCAAGCAGATTTCCTGATCCACTTTTGGCCAGAAGCAACATTCAATTTCCACTGGATGTTTAGGAGTAATTTTCAAATAGAAACTAGGAAGTCAAGTTAAATAAAGCAAACAGGAACCTGTGCAATGAAACCCCGGGAATGAAACCTACCAAAAGTGAGGCCACCTTGGGTCTACAGAAAGGCTCAATATTGAAGGCACAGTAATCAGTGACAGTGATCCCACCAAAGGAGTAAAAATATTAAATTCTTTTAGTAATGGGTTAAATGTACAGGGTTGGCCATTAAAATTGCCATTAGCAATTTTTTTCAAAAGAAAATTTTTTTTTGGCAAAAGGTAAAAAAAACATTGTTGATAAATACAAAGCTCAGTTCATTTGTGTGCAACTACAAGTCCATACAGACGAACTCCTCCAATATTGACTAAAATGTTACCATTTACCATTTTTGTGTCACGTTCAGTCTTATCGCTTGAAAAAATCTGATTTTCTGGGTTTTATATTTTCTGATTTGGTGAATCACTAATAGTGTCTTTAACTCTTATGCCTTCAGTACTGTTCTTCCACAGATACAAGAAATATCTTGGTACTCCATGTCATGCCCAGGGAGTGGCTTTGGGGGCATCAGCCCACGGGCCAGGTTTTCTGAAAAATCATACCAAATCAGCCTATTAAGGATACATTTCAGCCATTTAGAGTTAGGATAAAATTATGTAGTAGAAATGGCTCAATTCACAGGAGCTGAGGAGCCATGGCAGAGATGTCAATGCCATAGACCACCTCCGCACTGGTTGGTCGCTCCAATAAGCAAATTTGGCAGAAACTTAAGTCCTACCACCTGAGTGTAGCACTGAGCCCCCAAACAGTGCAACATTACCTGGCAAGGTTTTTCTCAAATACATGCAAAATAAGTCTATGTTGAGCCCCAGAAAAGATATCTCATCCTTCCTAGAATCCTTTGCAACAAGATGTATCACCTCATTTCAGTCCTATTACTTTGTAGAGACTCCATTTGTTTTCATTTTGAGAATAGATGGCTAAACATGGGTCGATAGTCAAGACATAAACATATTTGGCAAAACCTGGATGTGTTCTGTTCATTGAGTTACATTTCATCACTATCAGCCCATGTTACCCAAGATAGCAAATCAGTAGAGCAAATTGAAATGGGAGAAATGTATTATGGGAAGTGTAAGATATATTCTCTAGTTGGGCACATTTCAGTCACTCGGCTGAACACCCCCTTCTAGAAAC
Organism: Amphiura filiformis; assembly: GCF_039555335.1. Lineage (NCBI taxonomy): Eukaryota > Metazoa > Echinodermata > Ophiuroidea > Amphilepidida > Amphiuridae > Amphiura > Amphiura filiformis. The sequence goes on from NW_027305527.1 coordinate 273,927, forward strand.
AGGACAAGTAGTACAAAGCACACCATATGCACCCTTCCAGAAATGGGACATGTAGTTCTAAAGCACACCACATCCATGTTAACACCCCCTTCCAGAAATGAGACATGTAGTTCTAAAGCACACCATATCCATGTTAACACCACTTTCCAGAAATGAGATGTGTAGTTCTAAAGCACGACATATCCATGTTAACACCCCCTTCCAGAAATGAGACATGTAGTTCTAAAGCACACCACATCCATGTTAACACCCCCTTCCAGAAATGGGACATGTAGTTCTAAAGCACACCACATCCATGTTAACACCCCCTTCCAGAAATGAGACATGTAGTTCTAAAGCACACCATATCCATGTTAACACTTCCTTCCAGAAATGAGACATCTAGTTCTAAAGCACACCACATCCATGTTAACACCCCCTTCCAGAAATGAGACATCTAGTTCTAAAGAACACCACATCCATGTTAACACCCCCTTCCAGAAATGAGACATGTACTATGTAGTTCTAAAGCACACCATATCCATGTTAACACCCCTCTTCCAGCATGAACTGGGACATGTTGTTCTAAGCACACCATATAAATCCATATGAACACCCGGTACCCCTTTGCAGAAATGGGCCATAGATCTAAGCACTTAACCATTGCATGGAAATGCAAACTGTAAAAACTCAAGATAAAAATTATGATTATACCAGAAGTCACTTTGCAATTTTATGACTTGCACAAATCATCATGACCATCATGTCACAACTTGAGGTTCAAGAAACTCAAGTTCAAAAAAGGTTTCTCATCATCCCATCAATTTAAGGAAAACACCTCATTTCTGGCTGTTAACCGGGCTGTTAACTATGTCTATAAAAGCCCTAACCATCATTCCATAGTAAGAATCTTGTAACATTTGGTCATTAATGGTCAATCCCATAGCGGTCAGTCACCCTATGACCTGTTCCACATCTTGCCATGGTATTAGTAATGTCCTGCATGGGTACATGCATGTAGTGGGATTGTTTGGGCTGTTGTATGATACCTATGTTCACACAGACAAAAAAAGTTTCAGGATTTTGAGAAGGTTTCAGAAGTAGAAACCCTACACTCCATGTTGTGTCAACAAGACAGTTTCAGCCACTCAAACCAGCATACAGAAAGTGTTGACCCGTATGTGATCCCCGGAGGGGGGAGGGGTACTCAGTACAAATGACCATACGGGGACGTGCCGCATATATGGGTAGCATTTTCAGCCTTTTGGTATATCAATGACCCCTTTTTCAAAGCCTATTTTGGTATATGAATGGGTCCTTTTTCAAAATTTTCTCAATTTTTTAGGAAAATAGCCCAATTTTTCCTTAATCTAGCCAAAATTGTCAAAATTTTGGGAAAATTTGTAAAAACTAAGACAAATTGGGTTAAATTCTGCCGAAAATTTTGACTTTTGGTATATCAATGGGTCCACTTTCAAATTCTCAGCGACACGTCCCTACCAAAACCAAACTTGAGTACCCCCCCCCCCCCGATGTGATCAATTCTGTGTGACTGACCGGTTTTTTCCAAATGGATACCTTCTTCTTCTGTTTGGTATTTAGTTATGATCTTCCCATTCCTCTTGATTCTGAGTACATGATTGTGACTTTCTTCAACATACTAAGTCCAAGTTTTGAGATATTTCTCAAAATATCAAGTGCTATCTTAAGAACCAATACTATGCTTGTTTGTACTCATTTTAATGCATTTGACATGTTGACTCCAAATATAGTCGTGAAAATTGATTAAAAATTCTGAAAATTTTGAATTAAAAAAATAAATTAAGAAAATAAAGTGGAACTTGTCGTCTGCAATAGTACTCGGCACTTGTGTGGAGAGAGTCAAAGATCCTGTGCTGAAACCATAGGTCAAACACAATTGATACTCATGTCAAGATTCATGATATCAACTAAAACCTCGAAGTGAATGTGTCTGCCTGACATGAAACTCCTAATTCCACTCAAGCAGATTTCAGCTGAAGATTATCACCTGCGCACATGGTCTGAAACCCCAAATGAACCCTCCAATTGTCTGAACCCTGAAATTTCAACCTCCATGTGGTCATGGCTGATGACGCAAAGCTTTCTCAGAGCAGTACAGGTGGAGATGTGGGTACAGACAGGAAAATGGCTCAGATTCTTGAAATAATGATTATAAATAGATGATTCAATGTTTACACACATGACAGATCCGGAATAAAGCACAATATAGCTATGATGTAATGTCTGGCTCAAATGAAGTCCAGGAGTTTGTATATTAATTAGTCCAGTCCACATGCTTGGCAAGGAAACACTGCCGACCAGGCATCATGTTTCCTGCACAGGCAACATTGCTATGCCTTTGAATATCTTCAGAATTGGGCACGCAAGGGAAGGCAAATGCCTAGAAATTGTTAGAATCAGGGAAATGTCTCCAAAGTTCAGACCTTCATTTTTCAGGAGCTCAATTGCACCAGAGCTCCTACAGCTCTCCTTCACAACATTTCAGGAGTATGATTTACTGAGCTCCTCACTACTTGAATCCCTTTGTTTTATTACAGATATTAAAAGATTGAGCTCCTACTTGAGCATCTTAGTAAACTCAGGAGAGTAATTAAGAGAGCTCCTGCATGAAGGCTTGAAAGTTGTTGTTGCTGTTGCATTATCATCATAAAGCAACAAATAAACCTAAAACAAAAAATCCTCTTTAGCCAACATATACGCTAATTGCCTAAGTCATTTTTACATGTTTCTCATTTACAATTTTGATTTTCTGAGTAATAAACCCATATTAATCAAATTTCCAGCCGCATTCTCTATTAACTTGTGGAATATATCTCTTTTGATGGTATTCATGATTCATCTGTTCTCCTTTACCAGTGCTAGATCATCTCTCAAAATGAATGATATACAGAAATTTCAATCAAGCAATCAGTATTGTATTGATGCCTTTTAACCATATAGCCTAATCACTGATAATATCTTGCCACATAAAAGATTTGTGCATACGTACGTGTATTTTGAGTTTTATGCACATAGTTTTGATCAATGGTCTTCATTTAACAGTCTTTTAAAATGAAAATTAATTTTCATTATGGAGAATATATATAGATGAGTTCCATTTTTCCTGTTGACATGGCATTTCAAGATCCTGAATATATCCACTCACGTTCATAATATTATTCAATCATTCAATACCATATATTGAACAAAATAATTATTATCTATTAAATTAGGCTTCTACTTTAGGGTTTCATCACATTCATGATGTTCACTCGAAATAAGATTTGTAAATAATCAGTCGTCAAAATATTGAGAAAAATATGAAAGTCTAAATATGGTTTGTTGTGTTTGCATGGTCAAGAACTGATTCTGAGAGCAGGCCCCCTCTAAAAAAAGGGGACTTTTTTGATGATTTTGACCCCCATATTAGCACAATTTTTTGACTCACTGAGGGGTACCCCCATACACTAAGGGAACGGTTCCTATTTATGTTTAAATTGGGCCCTATGAAAGGGAGGTTCAAGAATTACTTTTACACTTAAAAGTGCTGAATGTGCTCAAAAGCTTGTGACAAATTTGACATTTTTGTACATAGCTGCACAAGTGACAGTAAAAAAGGCTATAATAAGCATCTCTACTTCATATTTTAAGTACAGATTTTTAATTGTTGCTGCACAGATTTTTAATCTCACTGCACAAACGTGCCAGGAGGCACATTAAAATAGCCCCTGTTGTAACCACTGAACCGAATCAAATACAAATCACACTGATATGTAAGAAACCCATTGTGCTAAATGTTCTTTTTTAATTCTGTGAGTGCGACTCCTGACTTTTGGAATTATAGCAAAATAAAAGCATCTGGTAATTTTCGTTGGGACACAATCTATATAGTCATGACAATTAATTCAATCACCACAGATGTTCAAATTCAATATCTAGCAAGTTTTGACGTTTTTTTAAACATAATTAAATAAACTCATCATTTCATCAATCCTACAAATGCATCTCTTTATGTTCAATATTTAATAATTAGTTTATGTGTCAATGTGTCAACCCTTGCTATAGGCCTACTTTGTTTGGCTAATAATTGGCAAAGACTTCGTGGATTGATATAGAATCATTAGAATGGTGTGCATGCAGTTGGAAGCAGCACCTACGCTAGTAATGCTTTGCGTATACCATATGCATGACTAATACACATGCTTATATGCATTTATGCAAGCATAAGTTGGGACTTTATTAATGTGAACAAAACACTGAACATAGTAACAAAATACAAATAATTTTTGCCAATTATAAGTTGAACAAAGTATACCTCTGCCTACTTTTGCAATAACAACTCAGTAGAACAGGCTTTGCTTGCCAGTTGCAACACCAGCACTTTTTCAGAGGGAGGGCAAAGGAGGATAAGACAACTTTTAAGGGGGTGAACTTCGACGAAAATTGTCAAAAATGGGCTAAAAAATAAAAAAAGGCCTAAAAATCTTAAATATCAGAGCAGCCAGAATTCCACAGTGGCACAATTTTTCACAGGGGACAGCTGCCTCCTTTATTCCCCCCCCCTTGGCTATGCCACGGTTGCTTATGTCTGCACATTCCAGGTGCGTTATTGTGATCCATGAAGTTTAGGTCTTGCATCTGGTCTGTGAAATCCCTCCAAATTATGAACCCACCCATCATCTATGCAGACTATGTCACACTAATAACTAATATGAAGACAAGAGAAATAAACTGTTCCTTAAAACAATAATATTCAGGAGATCAAGCAATGGGCACCTCATGGAATGTACTATTTGGTACTGCCAAGTGCAAGACAACCACAATCTGAAAATAAGAGCAGCCCTACAATGTAGTAGCCAACCAAACCTGCCCTTCTCTGAAAAACAACAGAAGTGACTGACAGTATTGACCTACATGGAATTACAGTCAGCAAAGACCTACTGTGGACTCCTGTGGTCATCAAAATGGCAAAAACAGTACAAGCCAACTTCACTTTAGCACCAAAAACACTGTGTTTAGGGGCCAAAATAGGATAAAATTGCCCACCAAATCACAAAACACACCTTCATTTGGGGCAGAAAGAGTCTGAAATTGAATTTTGTGGGCGAAAAAGTCCAGTAAAAATGGAACAAAAAATGCTTGTCCCTTAACCCCCCTAAATTGTTATGCTTCCATCATCAGGCTACAGATAGTTGCTGTATAATATCATCTGCTGCCTTGCCATAAAAAATTCCATAATAGGCAACAAAAAAAAACCCACCCTATTTTCTATCTGCAACTGCTCCCCACTTCCTTTCCTCGTAATTCTCAGTCAAAATCAATCCATAGTTGTCGCCTTATGGCTAGATGAAATAAATAAAATAAATGTAGATATTTATATAGCGCTTTATGCCGTAAACAGCCTCAAAGCGCTCTATATTTATTCCGCCGTCATTAGAATATGTCGGAACCACGTTTGCAGCCTACAGGTGGCGCAGGGTCCATCAGTACAACGACTGTGACTACCCCTAACAGCTTCACATTGCACCTTGGTGGGGTGAGGCAAGCGAGGCAAAGAGCCTTGCCCAAGGGCGCAACACGGTGGTGGGACGGGGAATCGAACCTTCGCACGTCGAGCAAGCTCTCAGATTATGAGTCCAAGGCCGTAACCACTGAGCCACCATGCCCAGATATCTGTGGTCCAAATGTAACATAATATATGGGCAATTCCAAGCGTTGCGGAATGATGCAAACTGCCTTTGTACGAATTTCTTTTTGATGCAGCAGCCAAATATGTATTAACAGCACAAGGTGAATAGCATAATGTTAAAGTATTTTTGGTTAGTGAATGATTAAGGTAGGAGAAACTTTTCCAAACCACCCTAATTTCCTAATTTGCATATGCAAAGTTAGGTGTTATGGAATGATGCACAGGGGCCATTATTTTTGCACTAAAACATTTTTGACAAACTCTGTTAGTTTAGTAATCTGAGATATTAAATTTGCCACTTAATCTAAAGCTTAGGATGTAAACTGACAATTGTCAGTATCGATTTAAAAAAAATGTGGGCATCGTCTCTTTATGCCAAATTTTCCGACACTAGGTCACGCTTGGAATGATGCAAGGAGCGTTATGGAATGATGCTGTGTGTAAAATCCCATAGAAAATGAAAAGCAGTCCATGTTTGAAAATAAAAATAAATAGATCAATAAATTTGAGTAAATTGTGTTTTATATACTTGGCTACTTATGTTAGCTGACAAATATCAATATTTATCCAAAAATATTTATCACCGATTTTTTAAATCAGATAACTTGTGTTGCATGGTCACATTTTGAAACTAAAATTATGTCAATATTTTGCTAGTCTTAAATTCTTGGAAGTGAAATTTAGCACTGGGTGTTAGCCATAGGATGTAACATAACAACTATCACCATCTATCAAGAAATAATCATCACTGTTTTTATTTTATCGTAAATTTAAAGAAAAAATCCTTGCAATCCATGAATCCTTATGGCGCTTGGAATGCATGAGGGGTTTTGTGGAGTTATGTCACTTACAATGGTTCAGGCAATGCTGAAACATCAATTACTGTAAAGATAATTCTGTGCAATGCATTTCAGAAAGTTCTAACCCAAAATTGTGAATATTTTTTTCAAAGCGGGCACATTATGAATTATGCATCATTCCATAGCGTTATGGAATGATGCAACTTTAATTGGTCGTTACACGCATAAATTAGACTTTTTGAAAATTATTTTTGGGTCATTGGATAGGGATGAATAAATTTGCTTTGCATTCTAGTTTCAATGAAAATCAACCTTATTTTAAAATTGCAGTGGTAATAAATGATACTTCTGCGTTGCGGAATGATGCTTTTAATCGTAAAATTGGTACTCAAACAATGCTGACGACGCTACATGTTATAAAATTTGAAAATTTCTGGTGTTTATATTTTGAGCTACTTATAAACTTTATATTCACATGCATAATTTGTTTCCAAAATTTTACAGTACAGAGCAGTTGCTGTGTTTTTAGTTTTGCTGCTTTTACCAGTCAAGAATATGCAAATTTATGCAAATTAGGATGTTTTTCTAACAATGGACACCATTTCCTCCTAAAAAGTATGTTTTCAGAAAATATAGCTTTTTAGCTACAATATGAGACCAAAATCACATACTTGACTTGATTTTTAAATTTTGACAATTTGGGCGAGGTTGCTTGGAATTGACCATATAACCATGATAACTGTTTATATTACATAATACTTGTGCTGCTAGATGCTGCCATGAAGCCATCTCTCTGTGTCTATACATAGGCATAAAATATTAAAATTAAATGAGTATTGCGGCACAACGACAAAGAGCCAGCTGCTGCAGCACTATCATATTATTAATGCTCTGCATGCTGGCCATGTAAGCTTCAACTTAAGTGAGTTTTGAGATATGTTCTAAAAATATAAGCTCGGAGCTATTTTAAGACCCACTGGACCAATACTAAGCTTGTTTGTACTTATTTTAATGCATTTTTCATGCTGATTCCAAATATGGTCATGAAAATTTACAATTCTGTAAAAAAAAATTGGAACTTGTCGTCTGCAGTCGACATCCGCTGGGATAGGGTTAAACTGTATTCAAATAATGGTAATGAAATTAATGAAGAGCCAATCCTATAATAGAAACACCTGGAATATGGAATATTATGGTGTAGCTTCTATGGTTACTCTAACAAGATGTTCATATGAATTTTGTGTGCATTTAGCATGCAACAAGGATACTGTAAAGATTCGCCTAATGGCGCTATGGGCTCTCTTGACATAAGTAGAATTTTATGCATAAACCTAAAAGTGCCCTCCCATAAAATTTCCACCAGCAAAATAAGGACACTGAACCTGAATTCTTGTTTTGATTTCAGAGGAGGGAGCTCTCTATTTGCACATGAAATTTACCCCCCCCCCCCCCGGGGGTCAGTACAAATGACCATACGGGGACGTGCCGCAAATATGGGTAGCATTTTCGGCCTTCTGGTATATCAATGACCCCTTTTTCAAAGCCTATTTTGGTATATGAATGAGTCCTTTTTTCAAACTTTTCTCAATTTTTTCGGAAAACAGCCCAATTTTTCCTTAATCTAGCCAAAATTTCCAAAATTTTCGGAAAATTTGTCAAAACTAATACAATTTTGGTTCAATTCTGCAGAAAATTTTGACTTTTGGTATATCAATGGGTCCAAATTTCATGAAAAATTGGTATATTTATGGGTCCACTTCCAAAATCTCAGCGGCACGTCCCTACCAAAACCAAACTTGAGTACCCCCCCTGGGTTTACCCCAAGGCAAAGGAGCCCAAGTATGTGCGCCATTAGGCGAATCTTTATGGTATACCATATTTTCATGCTCGCAGTATTTTATTATCATTTTTCCAAAGGCCAAGGAAATGTGTGCATTGTATAAACATTTCATTTAACCGGTGCGAGGTTTACTTCCAAACTGCAAATGATATACCTCAAACATATTTCAATTCACAGAATGCATAAGCTTAAAGAGATTCATGGCCAGCCACTGTGATACGGATGAGTTTGCACTTTTTCTTCTGTCCTGGGAGTTGCTTCCATAGTCATGAGAGTCTAAAAATTCACAAATAAGCACTACTTTCTTTATTCATGATTTCTAGTTATGAAACCCTCAGGAATGGCTGAGATTTGTTAAATGCTTTGCATGATTTTCATCTACACAATATAGTTCAAGCACCACAAAAGGGTCCGTTTCATTATTTTGGTCCCATCACAGATCCTGGAAAGGTCCCATTTAAGGTCACTGTTGACACCCTTTGCATAAATATGAAGACCCACCCACGATTGAAGACCCCAAACTTGTATAAAAATATTTCAGTCAAAGATGTAACAAACACTGCAGAAAAAATAGAAATAAATAAAAAACAATACAAACAAACATTACACCATCCCTTATGTCAATTCCAACTCCTCCAGCTACAGCATGGTATCTCCATAGTAACACTCATACAGCTGAGATGGTTACACCATGGTGTTACCATAGTAACACTCATAGAGCCAGGTTAACCCAGTTTGTATGAGTGAGTTTGATGAGTTGCTTCATGTGATTTTCAACTTGAGTGATCTGATGGTGACTTGATTCATCTCATTCTTTACAATTATCCAATTCTGAACACATAATGGAAATAAGTTGCAATTGTAGAGTGTGATGATTGAAATTGTGTAACATGAGTTGTTTCTCACTAACAAACTGTCGTTGACATACAACCAAATACAGTGGAAACTCTTTAATATGAAATTGTGGGGCCACAAAATTTAGTTTGTCTTATCAGGATTTTGTCTTATCCATCACATATTATATACGGATTCAGTGCCAGGGACCTGAAAATCAAGCTTGTCTTATCAGGTTTTTTGTATTATCAAAACTTGTATTAACAAGTTTCCACTGTAACATGCAGAATCCCTTCCTAAGTAGAGCAAGAAGGTACCAGAAGTGCCTTATAGGAAGATAGGCTCACCAATCTTCCCAACAACATCTATGTCCAATTGTCCAAAGTGCCAAAGAGGAACTTTCCCCTGCTGGTGCCAAATCAAACTGGGCTGAATGGAAGTGCCTCAACAGACTGAGAGCTGGTACTGGCTGATGTAAAGTGACTCGTAAGAAGTGGGGATATCTAAACAACGAAGATGTGACCTGCTTATGTGTCAAAGAAACACAAACCATGGAGCACCTTTTGCGATGTCTGTTATTGGATAAGAATAAGAAGAAGTAGAGCAAAGAATATCCATATCCTTGAATGGCTGGTTTTTTTTTCAGCAACTGCTGTGAATTCAGCAACTGTTGTGAAGAAAAAAATGAGTCACTATTAAAAAAGTCACTATCTTGAAAGCTTTTTACAATTGACTTTTAAAATTCCCTTAATCTATCGACCATTACAAGCAGTGTGTAAAGTATGGCACACCCTCAGGCCATATAGCCCGAACAAATGACTGCAGGCCTGCCAATACTCTACTCTGTACGAATACCATGAAATTTTGTCACCAAAGTCAGCAATTTACGAATTCAATGTCGGGCTCCAGTCTGCTGGGCTCAATGTTGACTTCAACATCAATCCTTGGCATTACCTACCTGTTAACCTGTTATATTATGTAAGTAGCCAAAAATAGTGTGGTTTAAAGCTACTCTCTTCAACACACTAAACAATTCTGAGTTCAGGCCCATGAAAATTGAGGGCCCATAGATTTCAAACCCAGAGCCCTAATGGCCCGTGAAGATGCCAGCATATTTAACACACTGATTACAATCATCTTATTACAGAAATTGTTTCAAAGGCAATGTGCCTATATTGCATCTGTTTTATTATTATTTATTTCTGAACTGCTTATCCACAACGAAAGCATGTGTCGTACAATACAATTTTTTTAAATGTTCTGGCCTGCCTGAATAAAAATATAATAGAATGATGACTGCAGCATATGCTTACCTACAAAACCATAACTGCGCAACAGAGAAAGAACCACGGGCCCATGACCCATTTACTCACAGACTTTTATTTCCAAGTTTTTAACAACTGGCTGCTTTACAAATGCTGCAGAGTATGATTCCAGATATATTTGTTACGTTATGTAAAATTATCATTCAACATAATGAAATGGATTTAATTTGGGACTTTCAAATGTCTCAGTCCTTAAAAATATCATAGCAGAAATAGAAATCATGTCCTGATACCGGACTAGCATTCATTTCCTCCAACTTTATTCTAATTAAAACTTGACACATACGTAAACTCTTAAGTCTGCTTGGCAAATTCAGAGCCTGTTGATGGCCCGAATAATAATATGCTATTCCATTATTGCACTCGCCTAACAAATATAGATCATATTTTTATATTAAAAGTGGGAAATCCCCTGCCAAATTCAAAAACCTATAATTGCATTTCATTAATGCAAAATCCCATGTTTTCCTTGGGGTGTTTTCCATGTTTTCCTTGTGGTGACAACAATTTCTTAGATATATGTAGCATATCATGAACCACTTCTTGGGCTCCAGACTGGAGCTTAATGGAGCAGGGTATTAGTAAACAATTTTGGATATATACCTGGTGACATGTATTCTTCCGGACCAGACATAGGTTTTCACCCAGACAATAAAATATATTACAGTCTATCTCATGATTCATTCTACCTTTATTTACATCAAAATGTCAAACTGGTTTGAGCACAAATGCTTTATGTCTGGCTCTGAGAATATAGGTTCCATTGGTCCAAATGAAATCCAGACATAATTAACAGCTAACACCATTATTTACTTCAGCCTACTATGTCTCAGTCCAAAGTCTTAGTCATGCAAGTCAGTGCAGTAACCATAAAGGGAACATGGTGAAGGCATGATCTGGGCACCTCTCAGAATAAAAAGCGATGTTCACATGCACATATGTGTTGTCCACTCTTTAAGGTATACCGTATGTAACCTAAGTTTTATATCATACCCTTAATGTTAGCTCAAACACAGTAAAGCCTCCTGTTCACCTGCCATTTTTGTATTCATGTTGACTTTATTGGTATTCATTACTCAAGTAGACTATGATGACATATAATTATATTTTCAATATCCTGATTTCAATTTCCAGCCATTTTACCATTTGCATGCTCCTGCACATGCAACTGGTTGCACCAAATTTTGCATGCCCCAGGCAGACTCTTGCACATGCCACTGATCAAAGCACAGACCCCTATCAGGTAACTCATGCAAAGCTATATATGCCTTAAAACAGAAATGGGATGGGGGACCATAGACCATTCCTCTAATTGGCAAGAATCAGCTGTAGATGGGGGGTAAATTGCCTTGAATGATATCAATAATCACGTAATATGAAAACAAGCAAATAAAATTATCCCGGTGGGTTCAGTCTTCACTGACAATGTGTACGCATGATGGTTCCAATTAGGGGTACTTTTCAAGAAATGTCCGCGGAATTTTCGAGGACAAAATTGTTCGCGATTGTTTAAATTAGGGGTGTTTTGGAGCAAAATTGTCCTTGAAATGAAAAATAGGGTGTATTTCTAGGACTTTTGTCCGCGTTTTACCGCTACAGTTTTCGTTATTGTCCTCATTTCCCCGTGAAATAGGGGGCAAATTCAAAAGTGTCCTTGAAATGGTAAAAATAGGGGTATTTATTTCGGAAAAATGTCTTCGATTCCTTGTGATAAGGGGTGAAATGAAAATGCGTCCTCAAAATGATAAAAATAGGGGAGGTATTTGGGGGCAAATTTTCCTTGATTTCGCACAAAATAGGGGGTAAAATTGCTGCAAATGTCCTTGATTCCCCGTGAAATAGGGTCATTTTCAAATCCTGGAAGCGGTCATACGTCCTACCTTTAAATACAAACTGAACCCACCGGGAAAATTATGGCCTAGTCAAGTGAGGGTAATACTTCAAATTCAAAACAGGTTGCAAGGTGTGTAACTGCCCTATATTCCCCATGCTCCGGCCATGTTATGTTTGCATCATATAAATAGCACTACATGCCACTAGGGAGGGTATATTGGGTTCATAGAGGAAGTGCATGTATTAAACACATGCGTCTCCCGGACATCACCCTACGATGCCAACTGATTGACGAACACAAGTATATAGGATGTTCTGTTTCTTAACATCAAGGTGGATCAAGACTTGTTTTGCCCACAAATATATAAAAAGAGAACTGGGAAAATAAAATTACCTCCATATCTCTTTGGATGAGAGCCAAATGGTTATAGACGTGGCCAGTTGAAGGACCTTTTATGCATCAGAACCCTAAGCTACCTGCAATACACAATCAATATCAACACATATGATTATTAAATAGTTCTTGAGCAATAAGTAATATATTTTTATGTAATGAATGAATACACAACAGAGGAAGAAAACCAATTCTTGTTAGTTTTTTTCATGACAAAGTTAGTAATCTGCACAGTCACCTGCCCAATTCACCAATGATCTCACCATCCAAGAAATTCTGACAAAGCAAGATAGCTTGAAAGTTTTGTAATTATTCATGCAAATATGATGAACTGGAATAACTTGCCATCAACTGTAAAGTTCATTTAAAGCAAAATTATACAGAATATAGAGTACAGTACCATACCAGGATCAGAATCAGATAAACAGACTTCACATTTTGACAGAAACTCTACTTACACAGAGACTCAGTCGACTTCAGTCAAATTTGAACTCAACTTTGTTTGTGTGTAAACAGGGTTGCCGTGTTTTGAAGTCAACTTCTAAAATGACGACCCGGAGCAACGTTTGTCAAATTCAAACTTGACTTTAAACTTGACTTTTGCAGTATAAACAAACAATTAGAAGTCAAGTTAACACCCCATCAACAAATAATTTCTGCTAATCCTTATTCACAATCTGAACCAGGAATCTGAATTTCATGCTGCAATTGAAGTCAACTTCTTGGAGAGCGTGGCCTAATGGTTAGGGTACTTGCCTTTAGTGCATGAGGTCCCGGGTTCGATCCTCGGCGGTGGAGATTTGCTGGGATATTGACTTGGGAAAAATATGTCTGAAATTAATTGGCAACCTCTGTAGATTAAATTCAGACTTCCGCTCTCCCCATGGTTCATCTAGAATTGGGTAAATGAATCATGAAAGTACTCCGTCCTTCGGAGGGGACGTTAAGCCATCGGTCCCGTGTACAGAGAGCCATACCTGTACATGTATCTCGCAGCCAGTTTGAAAAGAGTAGGGTGTAAACCCCTGACTGTTCCCAACCCGTCCCGGTGTTCAAATGGACCCCAATGGAAATAAGCTTCAATAGAGGCTTTCTTGGGTTATCCTGGGTCATCAAAACCTGAACAATTCAAATCATTCTCTGTGAAGACTCTACCATCCTATACTTACCAAATGATAATCACACAAGATGTATTAAGATTTTGTGTTTCACTGATATAAAACCAAATGTGACCTCACTTCAGCTACACTGTAGAATTTTTCTCATCTGAAAATTTAAAAAAAGAAATAGTAGGATGAATACGACAGTGTAATATTGTTGTGCTTTTTGCATAATGCATAATAACAGTTTACTTTAAAGGTGAACCTCATTGAAAATAAAGTTATATATCAATGGAAAGCTTATAATATCAGGATATTAAAAATAATTTTTCCGATCTTTTGATGGCCAATAAAGCTGAAAAATTAAAAAATGAATGAATTTTTGGTCTTTTTAAGGCGCCCAAAAAGCACCCAAATCAATCGTCTTTGACCTTGAGAATGCTCGTGGACGTAAGCTCAGGGTTCGTGAGTCACGTGATCCTACTCGGAAACATGTAAACAAGACTTGCTTCCTGTACTTTGCAAGCTGCCCGGCAAGTCTGATTTTCACAATAAAGCTTGAAATGAGAAGAATCTTCAAGTTGCTGATTCCTTCTATATATATTAGAAATAATAGAATTATTGTCAACACGAAAATGTTCCGTAAATTTTGACAAAATCAGTCATAACTGGCTGGGTATAACTGGGTAATTGAGTTTGAATTTCGCGCTGGGATCAATTCCATGCGCAAATGATTGCTGCTACCGTATACCGTTCATGTCATGGACTGAATAAACATGATCGAATAACAAATTAAATAGCTTGTTTGTGACATTCCCTATTCTTGATTCATTTAAAAATATCTGATTTTTAAAAATAAATCTTGTAGTAATCAAAAATTAATTTAAAAACCGCCGATTTCATCAAATCCAGCCCATAAAGGTTTCATATTATAGCGCATTGCGGTAATACATTCTCCCGGTACATTCTTTCCACACAATCACGATTGAAAGAAACAGATACTTTATTATAAAATAAATACAATTTAGGCTTAGTAGACCGTTATTTGATGGAATTCTGAAATCTGAATAAAATTAAAATATTGTCACTTGTGTCACGATTCTTTTAATGATACTACCATCAGTGTACTGAAAAAGTGAAACATTCATGTTTTATGGATTACCGAACACGGCGCGTAAATTGCTGCTTTTATGCTGAAGAAATTACAGGCAGCCGCCGATCAAGGTGGGCAAACACAGCGACTCGCCGTCTCTCCGGTAGCACAAGTTCAAGTTACGCCGTGTTTCAGCAGATTTGATCAATCGTTCCCTTATATTTGGAACATCTACAGGAATAAATTTTGCTGATGAAGTAGCAATAAGTTGGAAATATCAGAATGTGAATATCAAATCGGTCATTTTGTCTGCAAGTACAGTACGTACAGTCGCGGATACGGAACACTCGGCGACTGAGTGAGTTCTCCCGCCCATGTATGTACGAGTTAGCCTATAAGTACATGACCGGTTGTAAAGTTAAGAAATAATTAAAAATCCATTACATGTACTTTATTCTATTCCTTCATTTTCTCATTGTGATAAGTTCATCTCAACTTGGTGTGACGATCTGAACTGGTAGCACTAGCAGTTATTTTTTGCAATCTGTTTTCATTCCGGTTCTTCGGTGAATCTTCGCTCTTCGTGCTTTACTGTAATATTCCCTGCATATCGTGGATGGCTTGGCCTATCCCAAATCACCCGGCCAGCACTTTTCCCATTTTTTAATCCACACACTTTATTCAGGAACTTCATTCTTGATTTGATCATGATGTTTCTTTCATGTTATTCTTATTTTATTGAAGATATTTTTCATGTAAAGTAAGTTGGCAATGACTGAGTTCGTGCATTGGCCCGATGCATGCCACAGTAATGCATGGACATTGTGTTTACAATCAAACCCGGAAGTAACTGTGTGTCCCCGTGTTGACGTCATCATCGAAAGCGCCCAATTTGAACGATTTCGTTTTGTAATTTAGGGGGGGGTGCTAATATCCAATCTTTGCATGGAGATTATGTCTATACTGGTGCGTTAGGCAAATAAAAAATATTCTTTTCTGCTTCCTGGCATCATAAGCTTTCCATTGATATATAACTTTATTTTCAATGAGGTTCACCTTTAAACTACAAAATATATGCTTTGAGGATAATACGTTTTCATCATTGTAAATCTTGCTTACACTCTTTACAGGCAGGCATTAATATAATTTACGATTTTAAACTTTTGATCTC
Source organism: Amphiura filiformis (assembly GCF_039555335.1). Classification (NCBI taxonomy): domain Eukaryota; kingdom Metazoa; phylum Echinodermata; class Ophiuroidea; order Amphilepidida; family Amphiuridae; genus Amphiura; species Amphiura filiformis. The sequence goes on from NW_027305527.1 coordinate 290,006, forward strand.
AACACAAGATTAGAAACCAATCATCACTCAACTGTGAGGGGGGGGGGGCAATACCAGTTACCAAGAGAGTACAACAAAGTGTTGGGATCAAGTGTCCAAAAGATCACTGATCCAAACTGCCAGTTTCCTGATAAGGTTGATGAAGGTTGAAGTTACAACTAAAAATTTGAGGTACGTTTAATCTTGTATTGAGATTAAAAGTTTAAAATCCTAAATTATGATGTCTATCAACTAAGAAACATTTTCATACTAGGCATTAATATAGCGATGGAATCTCAACATTCAAATGAAAACTTTTATTGGATCAGATATTGAATCACACATAATTTTATAGGTGACAGTCTTTCTGCAATTCTGAATTAGAACATGGAGGTACATGACATGGAAAACATCAATGTAACTCGATCCATAATGCAAATAATGGGGTTAAGAGTAGTAAGGACTGCCTAGTTTAGCATCAGATTGTAGCATGAGATGAGAATAAAGCAGTGACATAGTATTGAAGCACACAAGTACTTCTCAAAGACACCATTGGCTTTCAACATCAAGGCCTGCGATGAAGGCTTATGTTGACACCCAGTGGCCTCTTTCATTCCAGCTAATTTGTTTAAGCGTTAGGCTAAATGTTATGCAAGATCAGGAATATATCCAAACTTTTGTGGTTTCAGAAGCAAACCACAACATATAGGATTTGGTCATGTTAACACTCATTGCATTGCATTGCTATCTATTTATTGCATATAGCCACCTGGCAGGAAGGCCAAATTCTATGTTTCTCTGTGTCTCATTCATCTGAATCATCTCACCATCACCTTCCTTTATAGCAGTCTACTCCTTCATTCTTTTTTTTTTTTTTTTTCTCCGCAGTTTAAAAAAATATCTTTAAGGCTAAAAAATATCTGTAAGGTGCATTTCTCGCAGGTGGCCCAAAAACTAAAATGTTAAATGTGTTTTTGGTTTTTTTATCTTCATTTTTTTCTCCATTTTTAGAGTTAAGATTTATGGCAAGATATGCCTCAAATCACAAATATTTAATGTCAAATCAGTGTAGAGTAGGTATGATATGAATGTTCTAAATTCTTAATTGATATTCACAGGATTTATTGATTTCATATTGCTTGTAAGAAACAAAAAAAAAAGAGTACTTTGAAAAATGAAATTAGAAAACATTATTGTGTCTTGTCTCAAGTTCAGGAATGCTGTCAGTGTGTTTATGCAGTTGTACTGGTATTGGGGCACTGTATGCATCTAAACTGCATCATCCAACATGGTGTTGCTTTCAACTTGAGATGAGACACACTAGAATTAGTTGTGGCCCTCATGACAATTGAATACCTGAGTTGAAGAAGGGCCCAACTCCATCAAAACTGTTTTTGAGATATTAAGAAAAAACTTAATATTTGGAAAAGTTTTATAGACAGAATGTTTTCATCTTCAGGGGACCTTTAATACACGAACATACAATATTACATACATTCGAAATTATATGTTTCCATGGCAACGGTACAGGTCTTAATACAAGCTGGAGTTGGGCCCTTCTTCCACTAATACTGAAAGTGCCAGTTCCGTGTTATAAATAGCTACAGAAATTAGGTAATCACCATTAAATGCACAAGTAGAACTCATGTAATATGAGCAAGAAAGTTTATAGTAGTGAAAAGCAGATTTCATGTATGAACAAAATTCCTCTTTAACCCTATATTAATTTTTTTTGTGGAAGAAGGGCCCAACTCCATGGAGTTGGGCCTTTCTTCCATGAAAACCATGATTAAGTGTACATGGAAGACTATTTAGAGAGTCAATTTTGGCTCCTCTTTCACACACAAGGAAGAACAGTCTGCTGGCAATAAAATACTGGGTCTAACTCATTTTTGTAAAAAATTGGAGTTGGGCCCTTCTTCCACTCAGGTATTCAATTGTAAGGGATTCAAATTTGTTGATGAGTGTCACAGATACTCTTAAGGACATAAGAGATCTCCCTCCTCTGAAAATGTTAACTAGAATTAAGGGCCCATGCCCTTATATTCTAGTGGCATTTTTACAGGAGGGCACTTTAAGTTTGTGCCTAAAATTTCAGTTATGTCAAGGATGCCCATATGCACCATTCTTTATGGTATGCAATAATACTGAAGAGTTAACATATCTCACTCCTGCTTTTTCTGTTTGCAGCAAATTATTCTTTCACATGAATTAAAAGTGCTAATAGCATAACAAATCTAACACAATCTTCCTAGAAGTAACACTAAAAATAACCTTTTATCAAAGGCAATAACTTCCTTTCCTGATATATAGCCACACATTTCACCGTATTAACACTTCTATTAGGAAGCTTATCATGCTTATAGACGTCAATGACCGTATGTTTACTGGGGTTTATATTGACAAGTAAAACTATGCTCAAACTTAAACTTGACTAATATCTTAATGCGGTCAATATCACATTTGTTTAATTGAATTACAAATCATGGAAGCACCTGGACACATAATTAATTTTGACATGATACTTTTGCATTTATTGTCTTTGTGGTATAGCCATGATATAATCCTCATCAACACTAGTTGTGTTCACATTGTCGGACGTACGCCCGGCGGAACTTGGTCGGTGCCAGTTGCTAGGAGTAGCGGTAGGCGCTGCCTAGAGTAGTGGCAGTGTGAACGATGGTCAGCGTAAGTTCCGCCCGGCGTACGTACGACGATTTACTCCTGACAAAAGTCAGGAGTAGCGAGCTGTGTGTAAACTCCGCCAGGCGTAAGTTGCAATGTGAACGCTGCTACTCCTGGCACCCGGTGTATAAGTTTGACCTTTTGTTGGTTGAAACTAAGACATTACATATTGCGTGGTTGAAAAAGGTCACAGAAACGCCGGAAGTGGTAGCCGATGTTTACGCCGACCAGAAGTGAATGCTTGGTGGAACTGGTCGGCGTAGTGCTAGGAGTAGGCTAGGTGTGGACACGCGGTAGGAGTAGCGAAAATATTTGGAATTTTTATCAATGTTAGTGTAAGTTTACGCCGGATGTAACTCAAAATGTGAACACGACTACTAACAAAGCAAAGAAGCACGACATGCCCAAACCTTTCAGAGGAATTATGTGTTTATACACCGATTATCAGGTCTTTGCCAAAAATGCAGCAAGGACACTTATTTAGTCTCTATGAGTAACAATCCTATATGGCAGATTTCCCATTTTAGATGATATCTTTCAACAATAGCTGCCAATGATTATGTACCTATACATTCAGAACCAATCTACAAGGTAACCAACCAGCATTAACTGGCCTTGAAAAAAAAAAGTTTTTCAGAAGCATGGCAAAATGCCATATATCCAGGGTATCAAATTTGACACCTACACTCCTTCCATGTGTGTGCCATTTAGCTCCCACTGTACTACTTTCTTACTGCATTTCTAATTGGTTAATTATGTGGTACAGTGTTCCTAATTGGTTAACCCTAACTGAATCAGATCTCACTAAATCTCACTATTAAAACCACTGCTCGTGCATGCATCCCACGTGACTTAATAACGCAATCAGCCCAAGTCATATATACCCAGGGAATTGTTGCCCGGAGCAGCATAACATCCGTGGCTACAGGTCAGTGATCTTTTGCGTGGCATGCGAGGGGTCCAAGGTTCGAATCCTGGGGGTACCAAGTGACTTCTTTCTTTATCTTCTCTCCTTTTCGTTTCTTCTTTCCCTTCTGATAGCAAAAAAACCGGTGTTCAGTTAGGGTTATGTAGCATGTTTTTCCTAGATTTAGGCTTTATTAAAACCCTAACTGAACCAGTTCTCACTAAATCTCACTATTAAAACCACTGCTCGTGCATGCATCCCACGTGACTTGATAACGCAATCAGCCCAAGTCATATATACCCAGGGAATCGCTGCCCGGAGCAGCTTAACTTCCGTGGCTACAGGTCGGTGATCTTCTGCATAGCATGCAAGGGGTCTGAGGTTCGAATCCGCGGGTACCAAGTGACTTCTTTCTTTATCTTCTCTCCTTTTTCGCTTCTTCTTTCCCTTCTGATAGCAAAAAAACCTGTGTTCAGTTAGGGTTATGTAGCATGTTTTTCCTAGATTTAGGCTTTATTAAAACCCTAACTGAACCAGTTCTCACTGAATCTCACTATTAAAACCACTACTTGTGCATACATCCCACGTGACTTGATGATGCAATCAGCCTAAGTCATATACCCAGGGAATCGCTGCCCGGGGCAGCTTGACCTCCGTGGCTACAGGCCGGTGATCTTCTGCGTAGCATGCAAGGGGTCTGAGGTTTGAATCCCACGGGTACAAAGTGACTTCTTTCTTCATTTTCTCTCTTTATTCATTTCTTCTTTCCCTTCTGATAGCAAAAAAACCTTGTGCTCAGTTAGGGTTTTAATATTATGCAATATATTCATCTGAGTGACCAATTAAAATACAGCTTCTTCAGCTCTACATGTACCACCAGTCTTATGGTAACCAATCAGCAGGTAGTATGCATGGGGTTAAGATATAATGTCACAACTTACTTCATAATCTATTTATTGATTTCATTTTCAAATGTACAATGTTTTTCCTTTCAAATCATCATTAGTTTCTAATCAAATTATTCGAACATTAATCCATGAAAATAAATAAACTAGCAACTGACTGAAATCCAATTTTTGATAAACAAAAACATGTTTTGAAACAAACACTGAAATTCTTCAAAATGCTTGTTTGGATAGTCATGAACTCTGACTATTAAGGAACATATTAATTAGCAGGTTCATCTTCAAAGCCCTGTTGTCTTGACATCAGCAACTGTAGCAGTGAATGAATACATTACTCAAGAAGTGACAGTGAAATATCCCAGTCAATACTGTAACAAATTCACAGCATTACAGCCTACGTGCAGGAAGGTATAACACTCTTTATTGCTTGCTATATATAGAGATAGAGGCAGTTGATAAAGCCACCTTCTCATGTGTCGTGTTTAGGATCATTCTGACTAATCACTGTGTTTGACAACTTTTGCACGTCACAATTAAAAATAGAGCTTAGGCTTACAAGCAGATTTAGCAATCTGAGAGTAGCTTTGCTCCACAGCAGATTACATTTTCCCACCCAATAAAAAGAAAATTGAGACTGAGACCAACTGGCATGACATATCCCTTAACAGTCTGAAGAAGGACAGGAAGGTTGGCGCATTGGCAAGATGGGTTTCCAGATAACAGGCTGGGTTAGCGCTGGTTTGTGTCTTGAGCGGGGTTTCTAGATAAATAGGACTTTCTAGGTAATGTTACTCCATTACTCTAGCTTTCTTGGCACTGACAAGGCTAGCGCTTTTTCACCCAGACTTTATTACTGTATTTGGTCATTGCGAGTGCACTGATCAAGAGTGGACGAATATGTTCAAGACTTGCTGCTCATAAGGGGATCAGGGGTGGAGGATAGAGGATGCAGGGGCACACATTCTGAGAGGGGGTTCAATTTTCCTATGGTGTTTACTCAAAGGTCATATATCACAATTTTCACCCAGATTTTACAAACGGGACTTTTCAATTGTGTATTACAATTTGTCAATTTGAGGAATGTTTGAGCCAAAATTGGACCAATTTTGGAAAAAAATGCCTGATTTGACACACCAGATATCCAGTGAGAGTAAACACCAGTCCTCTATACCCCTTAAACTAGGAGGGCATGATACCCCCATAAACTAGGAAGCATAATTCCTTTACACTGAATTTGCCGGTATAATACATCCAGTGGGTAACTTCACAGTGCTGCTTATTGGCTCCTTATTAACATGTGTACTATCACAAATATATTTAAAAAGTGCTGAAACTTATAAATAGAAAAAGTAAAAAGCTAAATTCAGCTTTTAGCGTTTTTTGTAATTAAAATCTATATATTCCAGGTGTGAAAAATGGGAGCATTAAATACATAATTCATATCGATCGAATCAATTTAGGTCAAAAAATATAAGCAGTATGACAAAATGATTTGCATTCAACTTTCAATAAGTCATGCAAAGAAACTAATGGGTGAGCTTTTAGACATTAAGTGCCAATAGCAAAATGTGCTACAATGCAAGGACTGATTTACAAGTGCAGAGGATCTATTAAGAACTCACAAGAGTAGTTTCAAATAGTGGGAAAGAATGTGCTACAATGCAAGGACTGATTTACAAGTAGGTCAAGAAATTACACTAATTTTTTTGAAAAAAAGATTTGAATTAGTAAAGGATGTAACAACAGTTCAAAATAATGCACTTACGAGGACATTAAGGCTTTATTCCACATGTCGGCAAGGAAAAAATTAATAAAAACATTTCCCCTCCAATTTCACACTTATTGAATTTTATGAGTAAACTATATATATCATAATGCTTGAAACCATAAAATATTTGAGTCACTAATTTACAGAAATTAATGAAAATCAATTAATTAGTTTAACCTTAATTTTAGGACTAATAATTATTGCTAGCAAAAACTTCCAACTTTATCCTGGAATTGATATTATCTGGGCTAATAGTAATAAGCCTACTATTCTCACTGTGCAACTCATAAGATTCTTCTAAAGATGTGACCAGGAAATATGGCCATAATTGTTTATATTTTCATTAATGAAATCTATGGTAATGTTATTAATTTACCGTATTTCTTTGAATAGTCCCCCCTTCAAATAAATTCCCCCACCACTCTTTTCAACCAAGATGTTTCCAAAATGATGATATTTCCATGCTATCTTGCGTAGTAAGCTGAAAGTGAACTGGAAGTTATCGTTCCTAAGTTCATAGTTCGTCATTTTAGCTTGAGTTTTAAGCTTACCTAATGATTTTAACGGGAATAATCATTCTAAAAATGACCTCTAATAAACGCATCGCCTTTTTGAAAATGCAACGCCCCCAGTGGCGACTATTCGAGAAATACGGTATCATATATGTATGATATAGCACATTATATTGAAATAATTTGATGAGTTTAAAGACCACATTTTATGTGATTCAATAAACTTGAGCACCAATGTGCAGTAGCATCAGCAACACACCTGCACATAATAAAGTAGCAAATTTAGTAAACTGCTTGCCAGTATAACTCAAAAGGTTGGTGATACATTTGCATATTTTAATTACAATTTATCAATGTTAAGCATATACCAGCTTACACTGTATATCATTTTGCTTTTCAATTTTATTAATCAAGTCTAAAAAACAGCCAAAATACACATCCAGGTCCAAAAATAAGTGAAAGTGGGGAAATATGGTTACTAAGCTATCGCATAGACCAGGCCTTCTCAAAGGGCGGCCCGTGGACCAAATTCGCCCATGACGCCCTTAAAAGTGGCTTCTTGTCGGGCACTGATTTAAAAAAAAAAATTTAATTAAAAAAAAAAAAAAAATATTGGGGAAAAATGAAAATAGTTTTTTGATGTAATTGTTACCTATGACTTTGTTCTTGTACCTACGCTCTATTGATTTTTTTTTGGCCCTTCAGCATTATTGTTCAACACAATTTGGCCCTTGAAACAAATTGAGAACCCTGGCATAGACATTGCTTGTACTTTGGTTTGCACATATATTTACCAGATGGCTGTGGTCGCATTACCCCCATTGGAAAGTCTGTATTAATTGTGCCATAATAAAATGAGAATTGAGAAAAATAAGAGGATACATTAAAATGTAAACATGGGAACATCGACGTACATGAGGTGAGTGGGTCTCATGGGAAACCGTTGGTGCTGCATGTATCATTTTACAACCCCTGAAACATCAAGGTTTACAATGTGAAGATAAAAAGTTATTTTTTTGGCATAGAGCCTAATGACAGTTTTATATTTACAAAGTTGGAAATCTGGGTAGTATTCAATACATTTTATGTTTTGACATTGCTCAGCTTTACTTTAAGGCTACACTTAACCGTAACAACCATTTCAACATTTTTGTTTTCGAAGGCAATCTGTTAGGGCATAAAAATACTGCACTCATGGTTCTATAGACCACTTGGCATGTGATGTCATTGCCCGGCAGTATGCATGCGAATTATGGCAATTTCCATTGTTCTTTGCTCTGTAGTGTGTGTACGCATCATAGTTTGCTCAGGGCACATGCATTTTAAATCGCCCACCACATTTCATATAGTACAAGAAAGCCATTGAACAGTGTAGCGGTTCGTTCAAGCATATCAATAGACCAGTCCCTTACCTTTGTTGATAAACAATGATGTCAACTCTATCAGTTCCTTTATCTATAAAGGGGGGAGTGGAAGGGAGTTTTCTATTATATTACACATTTTGAAAAAGATCTTAAAACCTAATCATACCAGAGTCACCGGTTCAAGTTAAGATCAACTTTAATGAGCTGCAACTATTAATACTTCATGTATGAGCTACTGGGAAAAATATAAATAACACAACATGACTCACATCATTCTAGCTACTGTAACAAACGCACATTGTGCATGGAGTTATATATATTTAGAGTTCAATGTCTCCGGTCTAATTCTACAATCACAAAAACAAACAAAAAGCTAAGTCTATACCCTGTAAACACAAAACGTTTCACATAAAATGTTTTATTATCAGGTTATATAGGCCTATAGGTTACAAAATGTTGTAATAATGTTCCAAACATATTTCTGAAAACATGATGCAAAACATTCTAACATAATGTTATTTAAGAGTTGATAAAACAATTTCCAAAAATGTTTGCCAAAAATATTATATAATAACATTTTGACAACATTTTAAAAATGTTGCTGCGGTGCTTTTTTATATAAAATGTTTTAGAAATGTTTTTATGACCATTATATTTAACCTGACATTTAAATGTTATTAAAACGTTTTCAATAAAACTAAAACATGCCTATAACACGCTTCTAACATTATAAGATCATTTTTGTGTTTGATGGGACATGTATGGTAATTACAGCCCAATGTTCATGGATGCAATAAGTTGAGCTTCATTTAAATGTGTTATCATGTATATAAACAGCCCACAGCAGCTGAAGGGAGTATCCCATCATGCATTGCAATGTCATCATGTATAACAGCTGAGGATTAAAGGTGCAGGATGATATTGTGGTCCAACACAGGATTGGAGGTTTAGAAGATTTCAAGACAGCTATGTAGGACAGAAAACTATGGAGAGCCATTGTCATTCGGGAAAACCACCCACCTTTAGTAGTAGTGGTCCGATTGTAAAACATCGTGTTTTTTACCTTACGTTGATGCCCATCACCCTAAGTCCCTAACATTCCTATTCCAAGGTTTCAAGTAAAACTGCTCCTGCAATTTGGATTCCAGATATAACAACATTAATACTCTCAGGAATACAACAATGGTACTACCTGGAAAAATATAAATATCACAACTCACAACATTGTGACTACTAACGTAAGGTCAGGGCGAGTGTAAATCATATTTACAAACAATTATTGGGAAATCAAGGAAATCATCCCGATGTGATTACCTTCCTGGAATGTTTGAATGTGTTCCAGACAGAAACTTCCTAAACTTAAATATATACGGTCATGTACCTATCTTAATTACTTGGAAGGAAATAGCACTACTTCTACTAGATAGAAAGTTATATATGACTGCTTCACACAAAACCCCTGAAAATACTGCTGACAGACTTGTGCAAAGTATTACTGAACCATCCCTCCCCCACAAACACACCCCAACACACTTTTTAGATTCTAGAGTGCACTGGGCAAAACAAACTGGGGTCAACAATTTCACAACTTCCATTGGCACAAATATTTTTGTTGGAACATTAAGGGCTGGGGTATGAACGTTTGGACAGTATTTATTTTGGGACATTAGAGCACATCAGACATATCGAATTGCATTCTGAATACGAAGAATGTCATTCTGATATCAAATAATTTTGATTTTTTGAAATTAGCAATTTAATGCACATTTTATGGCAAATCATTAAAAATTGATAATTTTGATATTTAACAGTACTTGAAGTAAACTTTATAAATCTGATGATTTATACTTAGTTTATGTAGGTGGGATAAAAAGCCGACGATCAATTGAAAATTTTGACCTTTCGTATTGAAGATATGGATTTTATGGACACCAAAAAAATTAGGGTTTTGGGAAAAAATCCATATCTTCAATATGAAAGGTCAAAATTTTCAATTGACCGTCGGCTTTTCCTCCCTGCTACATACACTTTAAGAATATATCATTCGATTTATATAATTTACTTCGAGGACTGTTATATATCAAAAATTTGAAAAATATCAAATTTTTATAATTTGTCATAAAATTTGTATTATATTGTGATTTTCAAAAATGAAAATTATTTGATATCAGAAAAGGGATCTAAAATGAGCGTTTATTGCGTTTTGACAGTATTTTTGTGGGACATGAGAGCACCTCAGACCTATCGAATTGCATTCTGAATACGAAGCATGTCTTTGTGATATCAAATAATTTTCATTTTTGAAAATCACAATATAATACAAATTTTATGACAAATTATAAAATTTAATATTTTTCAAATTTTTGATATACAACAGTCCTCGAAGTAAATTATATAAATCTAATGATATATTCTTAAAGTGTATGTAGCAGGAAGGAAAATCCATATCTTCAATACGAAAGGTCAAAATTTTCAATTGATCGTCGGCTTTTCATCCCACCTACATACACTTTAAGTATAAAGCATCAGATTTATAAAGTTTACTTCAAGTACTGTTAAATATCAAAAATATCAATTTTAATGATTTGCCATAAAATGTGTATTAAATTGTAATTTCAAAAATCAAAATTATTTGATATCAGAATGACATTCTTCGTATTCCAAATGCAATTCGATATGTCTGATGTGCTCTAATGTCCCAAAATAAATACTGTCCAAACGTTCATACCCCAGCCCTTAACAAGTTGTCAAACAAGGCGGTTCTCGAACCACGAGTCTCGCCTGCTTTTGCGACCGCCTGCTTTTACAATTACTTTTGGTAGAGGTAAATGAATTTGGCGGTTATTGGCTGGGCACGATTATCTGGCTGCCCACCAAGTTTCATGCCCATCCGACAGTTTTTACTAATTTGACCTCAGATGACCCCTGGTGACCTCGAAATGACCTTCCAAAAATTTGGCTTAAAATGTTGACTGTACCCACCAAGTTTCATGCCCATCCGACAGTTTAAACTAATTTGACCTCAGATGACCCCTGGTGACCTCGAAATGACCTTCCAAAAATCTGGCTTGAAATGTTGACTGTACCCACCAAGTTTCATGCCCATCCAACAGTTTTTACTAATTTGACCTCAGATGACCCCTGGTGACCTTGAAATGACCTTCCAAAAATTTGGCTTTAAATGTTGACTGTACCCACCAAGTTTCATGCCCATCCGACAGTTTTTACTAAATTGACCTCAAATGACCCTGGGTGACCCCAAAATGCCCTCCCAAAGATCTGGCTTCAAATGCTGTCTGTACCCACCAAGTTTCATGCCCATCCGACAGTTTTTACTAATTTGACCTCAGATGACCTCTGGTGACCTCGAAATGACCTTCAAAAAATTTGGCTTTAAATGTTGACTGGACCCACCAAGTTTCATGGCCATACGACAGTTTTTACTAATTTGCCCTCAGATGACCCCCAGATGACCTCAGTGACCTTGACCCACTAACCAATACAAACCGGTTCTGTCTCGGGTCCCTGCCTTATCAGGCGAGACAAAAAGGACACAGAATTTCTGGCACACTTGTAATGTTTTGCTCGGTCACATCACCATGATCACAAATGCAGATACATACTAGATGCCCAGATACTATGCTTATGTTATTTTATCTAGACACATCAGACAACATTTCACAGCAACACAATTTTAACAAATCTGAATGAAAATTGAATGATAAAAAGTAATTGGAATACTAGAAACTGGACTTGAAAAATATTGTATAGCCTTGACATTTCTTTAAATAATATTGAGATCTTCTCGTATTATATTTCCTAACTTCAATTAACATCCTGATAAAGAAGAATATGCCATGGTTAAACCTTGGGTTATTTCCAGTAGATGATTTGCTATTCTCAAGACTTACTGCAAATTCTATGATTTGCTGAAACAGAAGCAACTATTATACAAATTCCTTCACACCTACTATTAAAGAGTTTGAAAAAAATAGCAGTAAGCCTTCTTGAGGTACAAAATTAATATCCTACAAAGAGAAATGAAATTCCCATTAAATTTTGTTTCCAAATATCAAAGGGGCATGGTCACTCCAAATTTGTCATGTTGTTTTCTATCTTACATTGAGGCTAACCATTAAAACAATTACAAATTTTGAGTTGTATTGATCCAGTCGTTTTGATATGAGAAGCAAAAACGTGTATAACAATGCCCCATAGATGCATTACAAACTTTCAGTTGTTGTACATCCCATCAAACAAAAATACTTCCAATTGTGGTTACCACAATTCAAGAAAATGGTTCACTTCATCTAAACAAAAAATGTCTTGGGCTTTAAAATTTAATGGGATAATGAGAAAAATAATGAGCTTTCTTCCGATACCAAAATCTCAGTTTTGATGAAGAAAATTGGGGGAATAAGGCTGTTGATCGGGTCACACCCCATTGCAGACAGTTCTTTTAAGAGTTTTTTCAAGAATTGTGTTGAGGAATCAACTACATCACTCTCTTTGCTAACTAGAGCATGAGGGTTCGGTACAAATTTCCCTCTGGCCTTAAATATTAGTCAAGTTTATTGGAATGAGGTAATTGATACATATACTTGCTACAGGAGCCTTGTTTAATTAGTCTGCAAATGGTATATGTATCACCAAAGTAGTCTTTGTGGCAGATCCTGCTTTATCACATAGTTTATTTTATCATATTATACTATTCCCGGATTTCTTTTTAATTTGATTAAGGTTTATGTGCCACATTTCTGCCTGTCTTTTAGATTGTTGCCACACAAATAAGGTCTTTGAAAGATGTACTGTATTCATTCCAATAAGCGCCCAGGGCATTAACAAAGTCATTATGGGTGGGCGCTTAATTTTTACATGGTTTACCCAATTTTTTCCTAACAGGCATTTATTAGAGACAAATTTACATACGTTATAAAAGGGTCCTGGCACGTTCCAGTAGCTTTTCTGATGCAGAAAATATATTGCATGTTTACACAGGACTTCTAATCCCCCAGCTATTTCACTGTATCGACGGCTATCCGTCACTTCAACATTAATGGTACCCTTTAGCAAATTTATTGAAAATACCCTGGGTGGGCGCTTATTGGGGCATGGGCGCTTATTTGATTGTCTGTATGCTATGTGTAGCAGTATCCTAAATGACAATATGTATTCAATTAATTTAGAAATTCAATATCTATTAATTATTCACATGCTAAAGATACCAAGACAGAACTTGCAAAATATCACAGGATCTAACTGGTTTTAAACAAATGTTACGTTTGCCTGATCATCACCTGAATTCTTAAGTCAGATTCAGCCTCCACATTGTGATGCGATGCTGGCATGCTTTTAAAACATCGTAGCATAGCGTGATGAAATTAAAATGTACATTTCAATTTCATCGCTCAATACTGTGATGTTTTAAAAGCATGTGGGGGTCTGCATCTCCTTTTATAGTCATTCTGTCGACCTTGTTTTTCCAGCAGCCAATCACAAGCCTGCACGGCTGCGATATCGCAGCGCGATGTGAAAAAGTTGAACAAAATCCAACTCCATCGCGGACCAAACTTTCCACTGCGCGATGAGAATTTTCACCGCCGAGTTCGTAAAAACCTGGCTCAGATTTCAGTTTTAAAAGCATCGCATCGTGTTGCGATGTGGAGTCTGAATATGCTCCGAATTCAATATTTACAAAAGTTGGACTCCACTAAGTCTTGTCGCCTATGACTGTATAACTGTCACACAGATATAGACCAATCTGCCAAATACCAAAACTGGCAAGCAGTCAATCAACCCAAATAAAATGACATAATTGCGTTCAACTGATCTACATAACTGCAAGAAGATTCTTAAGTCTCTCCACAATACAGAGTGCTACAGAGCAGACAACATCACTCAAAATTTCACTCCAAACCGAAATGTTCGTCACTATAGCGGATACAACCCATTGTGGAACGTTTTTCAAAGAAATTCAGGCTACCGGGCAATTTTGCATATCATGCAAAAGACGAGGTACAGATGATTGACCACCTGCCTGGATTTGTTGGAAAAACATCCACGATGGGTTGAATCTGCTTTAATATTGATTTTCCGATATAGCCAATAATAGTTTTCAACTTCCTTTGTATTTTATTGTTGTGAGCAATCATTTTGAGATGGATTTTTTCTGTGAAATAAAGCTCTGAAATGGCACATGCAATGAAATTGAAAACTGAATTTTGATTTTGCTTAACAAATGACTCATTTTGCTTGATCGCATCACATTGTAGACTAATTATCTTTGACTAATTGTCTTTGACAAAGTCACAAATCGTTGCTAATAGCTACTGGAATAACTTCATTTTGCAATAAAATGTGATAAAATACAACTAAACATGTAGAGGCAAGAAAAGTACCTTCAGGCAACGAAAGAAAACAGGCCTGACCGACACAGAATTTGTGCTTTGGAGAGAATTTTTATATATAATTTTGCTAAAATCACCCTTTTGGGCCAAAATTGATTAATTTTTGGTGAACGTTTGTAGAAATCTTCAGAATTTTGTCAGATTTTGGTGAAATTATAGGATAATTTTAGCCTACAGGAAAAAACAACAATGCCTGACTGACTGACCCTACTAATGAAACGTCCACCTGTAGAACAGGGTTTTTCTCCTCGCCTTATGCCCCTGCACTACAATCTTGGAAAAAGTACTTGGAACACTTGGCACACTCTGTCGAAATTCCATGCAGAATTTGATTTGTTATGATCATGGAAATGGTGTGTATTTTGTTTGTGAACAAACATGACATCTACAACAATGATTTACCCTTCCCCTCTCCCCATCAATAAATGTTGGAACACATTGGGAAACCACTGTAGACATTCTGGGTGGAAATCCTGCAGGGAAATAAATCAAGATCAAAATTTTACAGGTGCTATCCTGGAAAGGATATTGAATTAGGTTTCTTTGACATTGTTGGTTCTCTATATGTCATTTACACTATCTATTCATCAGCGTTGGTCTCATCAAATATCAACTGATGAGCTCCTTAACCCTAACCGTACCAAACATCAAAAAACTTCAATTCAGAAAGCGTAGGCACAAGCAGGTATCCCATGTGATGCGATTGCGTCATCAAGCGAACTGTCATATGGCGACGGAAAGCTTGGCTGGGCAAGCTACACCCCTGTGGCAAGGTAGGCCCATGCACGGGCGTGGCACCGAGGGGTCGGGGTTCAAAACCACACCAGAGAAAAAAGCTTTCTCTTCTTCTTTCTTTGTTTCTTCCTTCCGCTTCGCCAAAAAGCAACTGGGCGTTAGGGTTGTTGAGTATGGTTACCCATCAAAGTGCTTCCTTATGTAGTTTCATAGTACGCTTGCATGAAGCATCAAGGGGAAAGACTACAATCCTGGTGTTGCCACACCCCGTGCCACACCAGCATTGTTAACAGCATGCACCTGCCGGAACTTAAGTACGAGGGTCATTCAAAAGTTCTACCTCCATCATCACATCTCTGTTGTAAACTTGCCAGGATATTGAAATTAAACATGATTATACTCTTAAATCTAGGCTACAAAATAAAAGTTATTTTTTGAATGATCCTTGTATCTTATAAATCTGCATAATCTTTGCACAATGGTTGATATGCACATACAAGTTATATTCTCCCTTTCCCCACCCCCATCTTTCACTGTTAGGGAACTAAACGCATCCCAAAAAGAAAGTATCCAGTTTGAATTTGGTCCATAAGTCAAAGATAGGGTCTTAAATCAAGACCTACCAAAAGTATGTTACAGATAAATTTATTCCGCATAGTTTGATACCTTATTTGTCCGAATTGATGCAGAATTGATGACACAGTGACCTTTTAAATGCAATCGCCTCAATTTTAAAAGTTGCAGGAATTTCTATTGATTTGGTCCTGCTACTCATGGTGCATCAGACGTCTCACTTAGAGCATGCGCCGCAGATGTCTGCCAGTCATTGATGCACCAGGAGAACATACCAGACATTGACTGTGGAGAGTGAAGGGTAAAACATTGAGGAAGGAGTAAAAGAGTATCTGTATTGAATAAAACAGATGAAGTGGAGTCAAACAGTCCGTCTCTGTTATTGTGTACCTTGAGAAGCAGGAAAACCACATCAATAGGGATTACTGCAACTTTTAAAATTGAGGTGATTGCATTTAAAAAGTCATTGTGTCGTCAATTCTGCATTAATATGGACAAATGAGGTATCAAACTGTGCGGAATAACTTCATCTGTAACATACTTTTGGTAGGTTTTGATTTAAGACACTATCTTTAACTTATGGACCAAAATCGAACTGGATACTTTCTTTTTGGGATGCGTTTATTAGTAATATGTAGAAATAGTGATAATTTTGTCCAAATCAACAATGCAAGGGAGCAGGGAAGGATGTTGGGCAATTTACGCTTCAGTGTGGCAACAGTTTTTACCATGAATAGGTTACTCAACTTCACCCTAGTTGGTTGTAAGCAGTGTTCGAATTTAGGAAAAATAAATGGTTGTCCCACGGACAACCAGATTGACAATTTCTGGTTGTCCGTCTAAGTTTTTGGTTGTCCGTAGGCCTACAAATGTGACTTTTCGCTGGATTTATGGTTGTCCGGCGGACAACCAAATCAGTATTTTTGGTTGTCCGGCGACTTTTTTAGTTGTCCCGGGCAACCGGACAACCAAAATTTCGAACGCTGGTTGTAAGCATTCAAAGAATAATATTATTTTTGGAATCATGATGGCTGTTTCATAAAGCCACAGATTCATTTCACCCCTCCAATCACTGCACGGGTCAATTCTATGGTACACTTATGTTTCTTCAAATTTCAGTAATTCTCAGAATCCACACTGCTATTTGACATTTGGAATTAAAATCATCTTTGTATTATGATTATATTACTATCATACTGACCAAAATAAAACAAATATCATTGTGGGACTGCAAGAAATACGTACACAACAAGATTCCTTTTGTGGCTGCCTGCACATGTACACTGTCGCCAAGGTGTCTGATTATACTTTGATCAGCTCGTAATGCAGATTGGTATCAAAATATTCTATTTTGATAATTGTTTTGCAACATCTCCTCAGAAGCATCACACATTATTAATGCAAGTCATATACTTTATCTACTTTCTTTAACACACAAAATATAGACCAGACAGGTCTGATCGTGGGTCTACTTTTCAACGTAGTGGTAAAACCCTAACATTTCCCACCTATTATGAGCGGATCAAACTATAGTACACACAGACCTATACAGTGCCAATGCTGTTACTGCACATCAGGATCCAGCAGCAGTGGTACTACACTGGTACTTCCCTGGTGCTGCGCAATACCAACCGAGTACCTAAGCGACTGTGTTACTGTGAAGAACCCCAATAGGAATCTTGTAGTGTATGCACTAGCTGTTATTTGTATGCTGAAACAACCTTAGGGTGATTCACGCACAAAATTGAGAATTTACACAAAAGCAAAATAAAATATGATAAACGATAAATTGGAAAATAAGGAATAAATTGAGATCATAAAATAAGATGAAATACAACATGCAGATCATGAAGACTGTATTGTTACTAACCAGCTATTACGTTCTATTTAATGGGCTTCAAAAGTCAAATTTGTGAGATATTTTCTCAAATAATCAAGATATCTTAAGAACTACTGAACAAATACTGCATTTTCACGCTTATTCCACATATGGTCATGACAATTTACAATACTGAAATTTTTGAATTTTTAAAACAAAATTTGAAACTTGTCGTCTGCAGTCTACAACCGTGTGGAGAGGGTTAACATATGATCTTCGGCTGAGCCACAGGAGGATATAGAAATGTTTAGTTTTAGGGCATTGATGCAATCAAAATATACAACATGTAAGTTATATTGTTGAAAATAAACTGCTCAGAATATGTATCTTTGGGGAACTTGAAAAGCAATTGAACCAAGCATCACATTTTACACAATTTCTTCCCTAGCCCTAATCAGATGTTTCCCCCAAGTAACTGCATTCAACATCTTCTAATTGCCTCAATTTATCACTGTCTTTATTATTATATTGATCATTATCTTTACAATCCAATATGAACTTGTATTTCATTTCACATCATGATACATGTGCAAGTATGAATGGCATCTCAATTGGTCCCAGAGCTTGTGGTTATCTAGTAACATGGTATTGACTTGCGTTCATTAGCCTCAGCAAAGATATCTTACCTTCCCAGAATCCTTTGCAACATTATACAGCACCTCATTTCATCAAATGACCCTCCCATTACATTTGACAGATTCCCTTTGTTTTTATTTTGAGAATAGACTGGCTAAACATGGGTCGATAGTCAAGAAATAAACACATTTTGCAAGATCTGGATGTGCTCTGTTCATTGCGACACATTTTGTCACTATTGACCAATGTTGCGCTAGATAACAAATCAGAATAGAAAATTGAAATGAGAGAAATGCATTATGGGAAGTGTAAGGTATCTCCTCTGGGCAGGACCCAAATAATGTAATTTCTTTGGCATGTTTTTCCTTTAGCTGGGTGATGCCTTTGTTGAGTCATAACTAGTAGCAACCTTGATTCTATATCTCCCAAGTAAACCTCATCTGATTGATGATGTATTTTGATTCCCAAGAATTAATCTTGAAAGATAGAGAGCAGATCAACTTATTTCATGGAGCTCTGATCACGCTGATGATATTTATTGCATCTATAGGCTAATGACCTGGTAAATAATAACCTACAAGAAGTGATATGATGTTATTTGCTTGTTGCAATATACTTTGAAGCTTGAATCAAAATTATAGTTCAAATAGCATCTCAATGCATTAAACAACGGACAAGTATCCAGCAACTTTTTATACAATGTGAACATACACACCGTTGTATGTAAACTTACAGACAGTAATGTACAAGCTCAGGATCCCAATATACTCCCAACATGTAAACCAAATATGTGACTTCCCTATGTTCCCATTATGTCTTATCCATATACATATAGACAAATCTGATTCTAGGCATTCCTACACCTCAATGGCAGCCATTGAAGTGGGCCACCCCACCTGAAATGTGAAATGATGCAGGCTTTACATTTTAAACTGTGTTTCATCACCTGTGTGACTAAAGCATGCTGAAAGTTTACCATTTTGAAGCAGCGCTTTTCCACTCAATTGGGCAGTTACAACACCAGTTTGGTGCGGATAGCCCCCAGTAACAGGGGAATGAATTCTGACCATCACTTGGCTCGTCAGATTAGTGTATAGATTTCAACAGGACATCTGGATGTCAAAAAGTGATATCACTCATTGAACATCAATCTCAACAGACACACTTATCTATGTCAGTCCTGTAACCTGCATGATCACTGAGCCTAACCCTAACCGAACCAAACATCAAAAAACCTCAATTCACAAAGCATATGCGATTGCGTCATCATGCGAACAGTTTAATGATAATCGATTCATAACTGCCGTGGCAAGATTACGATGTTCTAGTCATTGCCTTCGAGTCGAGACAGGACAGAGAGAAAATTTGCCTTATGATGAACGTGTTTGTTTTTTATGCGACGAAGAAGAAGTTGAAGATGAATTGCACTTTCTCCTAAAATGCAGCTTCTTCGATGATCTTAGAGCAAAATATTTCCCATCCTGTTTGGACTCGAGGCCAACAATGGCAAATTTCATTCGTTTTATGACTTCATCAAATGAACACACTTTAAAAGAACTTGCTTCATACTGCCATTATGCACTGCTTACCAGATACTGTATTGAAAAAAATGACTGACTTTGTTTGTATGTGTTTCTATAATTGGTAAATATTGTAATCATTGATTTTATAGATGTGAAAAGGGCCGGTGGCCTATATTTACAATGTAATAAAACTCTCCTTTTGGGGAGGCTGAAACTGAAACTGAAACAAACATCAAAAAACCTCAATTCACAAAGCATATGCGATTGCGTCATCATGCGAACAGTTGTATGGCCACGGAAAGCTTGGCCAGCCAAGGTAGACCAGTGTGGCCCAGCTAGGCCCGTGCACGTGTCTGTCACACAAGGGATCAGTGGTTCAGAACCTGAGAAAAAAAAAGGTTTTTTTCTTCTTTCTTTCTTCCTTCCTTCTTTCCTTCCCCCTCGCCAAAATGCAACTAGTGCATTAGGGTTAACCAATGACATCTAATATCCTTGTAACTTCCGACGTCTTATACATGTAGCCAACATGTCACTGAATCTTGGTCACAGCATATCCCTGGACACACTATCAATGTTTTTACTTGAAGTTCACATTTCAAGTTCTTGGAAGTCAACAGGCAATGAATGATGCCTGTAGCAGATTAAAGAGCTATTTTTACTCACTTTATTACCTGCAAGTCATATGGCATGTATCAAGTCCAGGTATCAAGTCCTACTTATGTTTTCTATGTACAGTGATATACTACTATTGGTTTGTTCAATTTACTTGGAAACTTAAAGGGCATTATTTCAATGCTTGTTCAGATTTAAACCTATACCCACGACAACATAAAATTACTACCCCTCTTCCTAAGACATTAAGAACTTGCCAGGCCAGGCTGGGCTGATTATAATATTGATATTATGATCTTATGAGGCTGAACATGTGAAAGTACTTATGGAGGTGTGGAAGCTTAGAAATTTGAAGTCATCTACAATCTATTCAGAACTAGCAGGAATCAAGAGAGCTTTCCAATGGTCCTGATTTTTTTCTTTCTCTCTTAGTGTATTATGTCACTCCACCAAAGTTTGTCTGTCTGATTAAAATCAAAATATTAATTACAATTTCAAACATGTTCTAAATTAAGAGCAAAGAACATTTTTGAACAGCTTCCAAATCTTGCTTTATATACAGTACAGGGAGCAGCATGGCACACTGGTAAGGTCTTTACCTTTGGTGCAAGAAGTCCTTGGATCAAAATCTTTGCAGGACAAAAAAAAAAAAGGCTCTCCACATGCACTTTATCTGGAAAAGGTGGGGCAGATGAGCCATGATAAAGACTTCGTTACAGTTGGTTCCAATCAGGGTAAAGCTTGTTTGTCATCTAAAATCATTCCAAATCTTGCTTTATATACAGTACAGGGAGCAGCATGGCACACTGGTAAGGTCTTTACCTTTGGTGCAAGAAGTCCTTGGATCAAAATCTTTGCAGGACAAAAAAAAAGGCTCTCCACATGCACTTTATCTGGAAAAGGTGGGGCAGATGAGCCATGATAAAGACTTTGTTACAGTTGGTTCCAATCAGGGTAAAGCTTGTTTGTCATCTAACGTCACTTGCCTGACGTAAAAATGCCCTGACCCGTTACCTGCAGCAGCCCCCTTCTTCACCAGGGCCATTTCACTAAACCTTTAACCCTTCGTAACTCAAGTAACCATTTACAAATACCCTATACTAGGCATAACTTTAAGAAGATTCCCTGTAGTAAATCCCTACCCGGGATACTTACAAAGGGTACCGTTCGTAAGTAGGTTTAGTGAAATGGAACTTACCAGCTTACTGACTCTTGTTTCATTAACTTCTCAGACCTTTTTCTGTCTAATCTTTGTTCACATCTAATATATCTAGTACCAGCCAGAATTTTACATCATGGCATTATGTAACACAAAGTCATCTCTGAAATGCGGTGGTTTTTAAGTTACCATTTTGGCATCATAAAGAACAAAATTTTCTCAGAACTATTAAACATTTTTGGCACCAGATTGTTGCATCATGGCATAACATCAAGGCATCTGCAATGCTGTGGTTAAATACTTTCTAATTTGCTATAAATTAAGTCTTTGGCATCTAAAATGTTTGGACTGGAATTGTACAAAGTGGGGTAATTAATATTGATACAGCTCTTTTCAGAGCCATCATAGGCAAGGGGCAGCCTACGTGTCTCATTCTTGGTTTCTTTGTCCTGATATGAAGAAGTCAGAGCTACTCTAATGTATATTCTAAACTTGTCAAACGGCGAACCCGCCAAAAACTTACTAATTGTTATGAACTCATTGTAAAAGCCTATCCCACAATTTAACCCGTAAACTTTAGATGTATGTCACAATGTGGGCATGAGGATGAGCAACATCAACTGGGTGTAATTCATAGTAAGTACTAAATCTTGAGAAGAATTTCACATAGTGGAAATAGCTTATCACACATGATAAATTTGACTGTATCAGCTGTGTACTCATCTTAAGAATTCTGAAATTGGAGACTATCCCACAGTAAGTATATGGACATGGCTAACATTCAGAGGATGATAAATGATGCTGTATCATGGCCATCATCAAATATTATATAGTAACCTCATTTTGCACAGCCACATCACTTTGATGAGTTTCCCATGCACTTGTCAGTAAGTATCATCAAATACCAAGAATTTATCAGAATGAATTATTAGGTGGTTTTCTTTGTCAACTGGTAAACACTATCATCAGGATATTCACCCTAAAATATCTGTAACATGTGCTACAATTGATTTATGCCTAGAATTGTATAAATAATTTTATCATTAAAGCCATAATGTATGATATTATAATATGGAATTGGTTAATTTTTTTTTCAAACCTGATTTTTGGCATATTTGTAATGTTTAGTAAAGTCCCAACTTACACCTAAATGGAATCAGCCAAATTTGTTGTGTTTGTAGGTCAACAGAGCAATTTTGACATGTTGGTTTCAGACATTAATTAACCCATGGAACTGCATGTTAAACGGTCAAAATAGCTAGTGGGGTTTCTTTCACTTTACATTAATTGTTATTTCTGCTTAAAATAGACAGTTATTACTAATATTATTTCACCATTATGAGTAAAGAATAACAAAATAAAAATTTGATGGAAATCGTACATTATAGCTTTAAGCCAAAGCCAGTTCAAGTATCCATAAGCAAATAGTTTTGGTTTAAACTTCAGTATAGAGTCATGCTACAAACTATTTCCCTGGACATCTCCCTGTGCAAACCTAAACAAGCAAACAAGAGGCAAGAATCAAACAATTCTCACGTTTCACAATACGATGCACCTCCAGCGGTCGCTGAGTCGAGGCCGCCAAAATATGTAGTGCATCATGGAAAAATGAGTAGACATCCAAAGCCCGCGTAATACGAATACAATACAGGAACATGCATCATTGTGGGTTTAAATGTCATTATAATGATGTTACATGCGAATGCACAACTAAAACAACAATTTACAACTATAGTAGATCCATTTTCTATCATGATCACAGGGAATCCTTCGTGGAGCTGTTTTCAACATATTTATTATCGCACTCGCGTGAAAATTCAATAGCAGCTAGAACGGCGATGTCGACTCTGGAGTCGAACATGTGACTGCCAAAAGCAACCGCTGGCGGCGTATCGTATTGTGAAATGCGAGAATTGTGTGAGTAATGTACTCATAATGATATTTCCACCTCTTTCATTGATAAACAGTCATCATAGTGATCCACATTCTTCTGTTGACACACTTTAGCTTAACCGTTAATAATCAAAAATCCCCATGTAATATTAGTATTAACTCTCTTCACATGGGTGTCGACGGCAGACGACACATTCCAAATTTTTCTTTAAAATTCAAAAATATCAGAATTGTACATTTTCATGACTGTATTTGGAATCAGCATGAAAAAAGCACTAAAGCGAATACAAACAAGCCTTGTATTGGCTCTTGAGATAGCTCTTGATATTTTGTGAACACCCCAAAACCAGTGAACTTTTTATGTTAAAGCCTATGGCCAGCATGCAGGGCATTAATGTTTCAGCTTAACCTTTAATATCACAAATCCCCAAGTAATAATTAGTATTAACAACAAGGAAAGACAGTAATTAAATATTTATGATCTTATACATCTTAACTGCCTTAACTTTCAGTGCTAATTTCCCCACAAAATCATCACATCAAAGCTTCAAATCAGCAATATCCCTAAACAAGTTATACACTAATTTGTAAGCCTATAAATAGTTAAGATCTACCAAAGACAATACAAAGCAAATGATATCAACGGAACTAGGTGTGGTGACCAGAGAACTTCTATAAACATTAGTAATTAGGAATCCATTGATTCTAGGCTAAGCTTCCATGGCAAATCCTACTTTAGAAGGGTTCTTATTCACTAATTAATGTCGATTATGGTGCATATATAAATGTTGACCCGGGAGATACTTTGAGCTTCTCAACTGTCAAACATGTGCACTTGATTTGATTTTTGAACTTCATACTTCCTATACGCTAGCGAAGTGACGTAATAAATTGGATTAACTACCATAGCAATAGGGTGAAAACAATTTTGAATATATCGTGCTGCACTACAAGCAGTCAAATTAGGTCAATCGATAAGGTGTTCGACTATGGTGCGAGAGGTTGCTGGTTCGAACCCTGGCGGTGCCTAGTACGCTCTTGTGGAAAAAATGAGTTAGCTTGAAATTCCCTGGACAAGGAACTTACTGCTAATTTGTCTCGTTGTAACCCGTACGAAACTCGGGGAGCTGATCCTGGTTGCGAAGGTTATTTGTGGAATGTCTAGGGTGTGCGCTCTTGCAAGAGCAAAGTCCCTGAATTGTTGTTAAATGGTTTATGAAATGATGTGGGGCCGTAGTGGTCAGCAACAACCTGTGCTCAGGCTTGTGGATCAACGTCTAGGCATTGTGCCTGTGCATAGCGCACTATAAATCACTGCGCTTTTTTTTTTACAAGCAGGTTGTACTCATCACCTGTGTATGTCTGCAATCAAAGATTGAATACAATACCGGTCTTTTCACAGGTGCGAGTGATTAGCATGATATGGCTCAATACAGAGGTACCGTGTGAACGTACCAGTGCAGCGCAGTATATTCAAAAATTCTGTTCACCTATTGCTATGGTAGTTAATCTGATTATTACATAACTTCGCCAGCGTATAGATCTACGTACATTCCTAAGCTATATATTTCATATACTATAAGTTTTGCACAAAATTAATAGACTTCTAATGAAGCACTGATGAGATAAAAGGATTAGAAATAGAGACATGTGAAAGTATTGCCTTTACCATGTTCCCTGTATGACACATTCATTATTACTTTTACTACCTATCACTGAGGTTAATGGCCAATAAGAGAAACAAAAAAGAAATAAAATATAAAGGCAGAAAACTTATTGTCATCATAATTGCTACTAATATTAATGTTCTGCATGCTGACTAAAGGATTCAACATAAAAAAGTCCCAAATTTTGAGATATTTTCTCAAAATATCAAGAGCTATCTCTAGAACCACTGACCAATTCTAGGCTTGTTTGTACTCATTTTAATGCATTTTTTATGCTGATTTCAAATATGGTTATTAAAATATACAATTCTGACATTCTTAAACATACATTTGAAACTTGTCATCCGCAGTTGACATCCACGTGGTGAGAATTAAAAACAAGGTTTGTACATTGACGGGTGTGCATTTTAATAACGATTATTAGGTAATAAAACTGTTATGGCATGATATATTCAGCAATTATTTTTAAGGGAACTTTGTTTTGTGTCTTTGTAAATTCCTATTCCTTGCGAACATACATAACCATAGACCTTACAAGAGGTACGTACAATTTGCATACAAAGATCTTAAGATCCATTAGCAACATATAAAGGATCACAGGAACAAACAGATTACCAACAAAATCGTGGGGGTGCAGAATTTTTCAAAATGGGAAACTTTTCTTCCCCCCCCCCCCCCAAATTGCTTGCAAACAAAAGGTGGACTTTGTTCCCCCTAAATTAGGCACCCTCTGCATACATAGTATGCACCTGATCTCACATTTACCAAGTGACCCATTGTTATAGAGTCAACTCCATCTTGTTTGAGTCCAGACCAAATATGAGTCCATAACTGTATGAGTCAAAGTGAGTCAAGTCGAATCAGCACACTGTATGTAGCCTGAGTCTACTGCAGTCAAGTCCACTAAGTCCATGTCCAATGAAGTAAGTAATAGAATCAGAACTACATTAAATTTTTTATTACTTCCGTGGTCTGTGCTGTGGGCCGAGTGTACAAAAGCGTAAACACATAAGTGATAAACAATCACACTGATCAACGGTCTTAACAACAAGATGGTTTACTGCAGGTTGTACTCATCACTTGTGTATGTCTGCAATCAAAGATTGAATACAAAACTGGTCTTTTCAAAGATACTAATCTTACAGGTGCGAGTGATTAGCATGATATGGTTCAATGCAGAGGTACCGTGTGAACGTACCAGTGCAGCGTGGTATATTCAAAAATTGTTTTCACCTATTGCTATGGTAGTTAATCCGATTATTACATAACTTCGCCAGCGTATAGATCTACCTAAAGCTATATGAAATATTATTTCATATATTATAAGTTTTGCACAAAATTAATAGACTTCTATGAAGTTCTAACTAAGAAAGCACTGATGAGATAAAAGGATTAGAAATAGGAATGTATGACACATTCCTTATTACTTTTACTACCTATCACTGAGGTTAATGGCCAATAAGAGCAACAAAAAAGAAATAAAATATAAAGACAGAAAACTTATTGTCATCATAATTGCTACTAATATTAATGTTCTGCATGCTGACTATAGGATTCAACATACATGTATATTTAAAGTCCAAATTTTGAGATATTTTCTCAAAATATCAAGAGGTATCTCTATAGAACCACTGAACCAATTCTAAGCTTGTTTGTACTCATATTAATGCATTTTTCGTGCTGATTCCAAAAATGGTCATTAAAATGTACAATTATGAAATTCTTAAACAAAAGGATTTGTACATTGACGGTGTGCATTTTAAGGTAATAAGGATTATTAGGTAATAAAACTGTCATGGCCAATTATTTTTAAGGGAATTTTGTTTTGTGTCTTTGCAAATTCCTATTCCTTGCGAACATACATAACCATAGACCTTACAAGAGGTACGTACAATTTGCATGCAAAGATCTTAAGATCCATTAGCTACATGTAAAGGATCACAGGAACAAACAGATTACCAACAAAATCGTGGGGGTGCAGAATTTTTCAAAATGGGAAACTTTTCTTCCCCCAAATTGCTTGCAAACAAAAGGTGGACTTTGTTCCCCCTAAATTAGGCACCCTCTGCATACATAGTATGCACCTGATCTCACATTTACCAAGTGACCCATTGTTATAGAGTCAACTCCATCTTGTTTGAGTCCAGACCAAATATGAGTCCATAACTGTATGAGTCAAAGTGAGTCAAGTCGAATCAGCACACTGTATGTAGCCTGAGTCTACTGCAGTCAAGTCCACTAAGTCCATGTCCAATGAAGTAAGTAATAGAATCAGAACTACATTAAATTTTTTATTACTTCCGTGGTCTGTGCTGTGGGCCGAGTGTACAAAAGCGTAAACACATAAGTGATAAACAATCACACTGATCAACGGTCTTAACAACAAGATGGTTTACTGATTGGTCGTTGGCGCGTAGAATGGGAAGAGACCATTGCCACATCTACGCAATCGCAGATCACAAGCATGTATCCTGACCACTGAAGTACATGTACTATAAAATTAACTTTAAATTTTAACTTTAAATTCTCTATTTCATTGCATCCCTCACCTGTTACATTCTCTTTGTTCTCATATATGTCCAGGCCTCCTCACCATTTATGCATTCCACACTACCTGCCTAATCACAGTTGGTTTACCTTGGTGTAGAATGCAGTAACTTTGTCTACCATTGCAGTTGTCAACTGGGAACATTCATCCCATTTGTTTTTGCTTGCTGCAGATAAAATGGCCATGTTCTCAGCATATTGTAGCACTGACTTAAGAAATCTGCAATTGAGAAGTAGATTGTAATTATTTGTCATTTGTTATTTGAGATTACGGAGCTAAAATATGTCAAATTGTGTACATTTTCTGCACTTGCAATCTAATTTTGCTTAAGGGGGTATTACACCCCTGTCCAAATTTGTGCCTATTTTTGTATTATTCTCAAAAATTATAGCGTATTGGTGACAAGTAAGATATGTATATTATAGGGGCAAGGACTACAACTACTGCACTGGAAATTTAATTTCGGCACAGATAGCAGTTGTGGAGTTGCAGTCAAAAATTAAGGAAAACCAGTATTTGATCAATAACTACTTGCCTTGGGTTGCTGAATTTTCAGAGCAATAGTTGTAGTCCTTGCCCCTACAACGTGCATGCATCTTAATTGTCACTAATGCGCTATAATTTTTGAGAAAAATGCACAAAATTGGCCAGGGGTGTAGTACCCCCTTAAATAAAAGATCTCCCTATTGTCTTGGTCTATCAGTCCCTCCTCCCAGTTACCAAATTACCTCAATTTGACATAAAGCTTACTTTTGAAAAGCTGCAAAATTGAAAGTACAATGCTCAAGCTTGATTCTAAATATTTTATTTTAAAATGTGATATTGCACAAGTGAAATTTTTCACATTTGGCAATTTTAAACAGTTTCAATTGTTTTTAAATTTGTGATTCTTTGTTTTCTTACATTGAACTATACAAGAAAAGAATATAGGCTCTATTTGCCCACTGTCATCATGGGTAGCAGCTTTGAACGCAAAAAAGCATGAAAATAATCAGCGCAAAAATGTCCACTTTTACAGTATTGAAACATGAATGCGCACTGCCATAAACAGTAAACAAGACAGATCATCTAATTCATACGGGGATCTATATTTAGTCCGCTGTCTGTAATAGTTACCTGATTTTCTATCTTTCTATTATTAGTCATTTGATGTATAGGTATACCTACAGCTACCTACTGTCTGCTATAAAGAGCTTTGTCATCCCAACTCAATGGGTTATTCCAGCTGAAATCCATACACCCCCTATGGAAGACATGACCTTAATCTCCTACACAGGGGGTGCATTTTCAAATGGAGTCACCCATCCAGGTAGCACCATTTAAAATTCACACTCCATGTGTGGAAGATTAAGGTCATGTCTTCCATAGGCGGTGTAAGGATCTTCACTGGAATGACCCAGTTTCCTTTACACAGCACCCCAGGCTTTGTGACAAATGGATGATACTCCATTTTGTTGACCTTTTTTGTTCATCCTCATTATCAATCATCATAAAACAGAAGAGATACGATGATTAAGGTGGGCCATGAGACATTTTGGAAGTGTTCTATGCATCATTGTTTTAAACAAATTAATGAAGAGGGCAAAGAACACTGATCAATGTGCCTTTTGTTTGATGCAAATCATACATATGATTTTCATAATACATGCATGCATGTTAATTTTCTTTGTATTTCATTGTTTTGTTTTTAAAAATCGATGTCTACTGTAGAGTTAATCAGCTAATATGAATATGTGATTTTTGCCAATATTTTGCTCAAAGTTCAGGGTACTTTTATTTCACAGAATATTGCCTTAAAACTTGGTCAGTGTTTCTAATGTGTTTTATATAACTCAAACAAACATTAACAAGTTTCTGGACATTTGATTGGCCAACTACTATTGATTGTTTTTGCGAGCTGCAAAAAGACTATTGCACTTTGCACAAGTTTAATAGCCAATTTTTCATTGCATTCACGTGAAGCTACTGTGGCAACGCTGACAAATGCGCAGTGACCACATCACCTAGACTCGCCAATTATAAGTGTTTTGAGTGTTGCTTCTAAAATTAAAATAATTTATATATTTTAATTTATTTTATTTTCCTAGTGATAAATTACATTAATTGAAAGAAAAGGAATTTATATAGGCCTTTGAGTGAACATATTCCATTCAACTTGGCTTTCAGCTTTGTTCAATGGAACAGTCCATATTTCAAATATTCTTACCATTCAATATTTTGTTGTATCTTTCTATAATGTATAATATTTTATCTATCCTCCTAATTTGCATAATTAATTAATTAGCTCACCTTTGGCACGAAAGCCTTTTTTTGGGGGGAGGGGGGTTAAAGCTCCACATTTTGTAAATTCCCCATCCCCCTGCAAAAAATCCTGCATACATTTGTACACATGTTTTTCTCCCACCACCAGATCTAAGTACAGGGAATAAAAATATTAAAAAAAATCCTGCATACAGGCCTGGATACAAGAGGTTATTATTAGTGCTAGATTGCTTTATTAACAGGGACAGGTGCAGACAAGACGGAAGATTTTTATTTCCACAGGCTATGTAGACCTATATATTTTAATTATTGATGATTAAATTGCTAATAAATTATATTTGCTACCATATTTAAGCATGTGGCTTATTTACGCATAACCAAACTTAACTGTGATTGGACCGTTTGTGTCATGCCATTCATTGACAAGTCACACATTGATCCATTGTTTTACTCAAATTTTCTGTAAATTTGTCCAATTCTGGGAAAAACACACATTTAAAAAAAAAACAATGAAGAATCTGCACTTTTTCCAGATATTGGAAAACATTTGAAAAAAATGATTTCTAAACCATTCTTTTTAAAAACTCCAACCCAAAGTGATACCAAAAATCTTGAAAATGCCCCCAAATCTGCTGCATATCCCCATCCTCACATGTCCACTACACTCAGTTTTTAAGAAGAACTTCAGTCCCTTGCTCAGATTGACGCACCCTGTTAAGGAGGCTGTGTACTCTCAGACATGCATGTAGTAAAAGTGCAATAACTTTGTAATTATTCGCAGCAAGACATATAAAAGTATACATTTTTATGAAGGCAAGACATCAATAAATCTTAATATAAATACAGATTTGGGGTAAAAACAACAATTATGAAGAAAATCACAAAAAGTAAGTTTTTGGCAATATTTGTTAGGTACATCATAACAAAAAACACTCTTTCCAAAATATTTTATTTTGTTTTTAGCTCAATCTTGAGGCTCCATTCCAAAAACATTTTTTTTATTTTTTTGATATTGGCCTTATTTTTTGAGATATTGACCATATAAGGCATCAAATTGAACTTTTAAAATTCACAAACGCCTATTTGCACAAAATGATGCCTAAAATCAGAAATAGACCAAAATATAAAAAAATGAGAAAACTGTTTCTTGAGTCGATCATGCTTTTTACGATGATCTTATTTGCTTACCTATAGATGCTGTATTTATTGAGTTATTGTGTACCTAAATCGTCATTTTACCGAGAAAATGAACATTGAAATAATGGCCGTTGAAGTTTAAAGTGGTCACATTTTGCACTTTCATAGAATCTCACAGGAGAATGCGGCACTTTTCGTTTTTCTACCTTACATTACATGAACATCGGGTAAATCCACGGCCCCTTGAGGAGTTTGAGCGAAATCCATTCATAACTTGATATTTAAATCGGGGGAAAGAACTTGAAAAACTCACATTTTATCAGCTACAACGGAGCCATTTGACCACTAGGTTTTTGTGAAATCAGTGCTTTTCCATAAGATGTGCCGCACATGCAGATAAGCGTCGGCGTATGCGTAGCGTATTTGTGCGTTAACAAATTGCGCGACACGAAACACGATGCGTTGTTTGCTGCGTGTACCCTGCTGGTACAACAAAGGTTTTCTTTCCTTTTCAATTTCAAACACGAGTGGAAGAGTGAAATAAAATCCTTAAAATATTGCAGTTGGAGTTTAGAAATCTGGATTTTCATTCCTTGTATTTATAAAAAACATAACAAAGTACAAACATATCAAAAAAACTCAATTTTGCGAAAGAAACAATATCTAGAGTACACAGCCGCGTTAATGAGGGACATATGCGGAGCTTCGAGTTCCCTTCAAGAGCGCCGATCTACTCCGACCAACATTTTGATGCGTTATCAGCCAATCAGATTATCAGTCTGTGGTTATAATTGTCAAACGACTAAATCAGCCAATCAGAACCCTACTTCCATGTTTATGCTGTGCACGCTCTCAAAATGTAAACAACTGCCATTCCCTGCCATAAACTGTAAGAACAACTCCTCCCTGGATTCTTTTGGAGTATCAATTTCCTCAAAATATTGCCTTTGTTTTAAGCAGTGCAATTTTAATTAGATAGTCATTCCAAAGTCCATGAAGTGCTTCCTAACTAACTAGCTACTCAATATTAACTCTCTCCAGATGGGTGTCAACTGCAGACGACAAGTTTCAATTTTTTGTAAAATGCAAATATCAACATTTCAGTTGTAAATTGTAAATTGTCAAGACCATATTTGGAATCAGATTGAAAAATGCATTAAAATGGGTTCAAACAGGCCTAGTATTGATTCAGTTCTTCTTAAGATAGCTCATGATATTTTGAGAAAATATTTCAAAACTTGGAATTCATATGTTGAATCCTATGGCTAGCACACAGCTCATTAAGGGTAGACGCGGGATTGTTGGTCGAAGCAGCCAAAAAATCGATTTTTTATTGTCTAAATCCATATATTATTGAAAAATAATACTTTGATGTTTTGCAAAAGTTCATTTTACATATCATATACTTTGAAAACTTGCTTAATTTATTGTTGTTAATAAGTTATGTAAACGCATCCCAAAAAGAAAGTATCCAGTTTGATTTTGGTCCATATGTCAAAGATGTGGTCTTAAATCAAAACCTACCAAAAGTATGTTACAGATGAAGTTATTCCGCTCAGTTTGATACCTCATTTGTCCAAATTGATGCAGAATTGATGACACAATGACCTTTTAAATGCAATCACCTCAATTTTAAAAGTTGCAGTAATCCCTATTGATGTGGTTTCCCTGCTTCTCAAGATTCTTAATACGTACACAATAACAGAGGCGGACTAAGACTGTTTTTTTACTCCATTTCATTTGTTGTATTCAATACAGATACTCTTTTACTCCTTCCTCAATGTTTTACCCTTCACTCTCCACAGTCAATATCTGGTGTGTTCTCCTGCTGCATCAATGACTGGCAGACATCTGTGGCGCATGATCTGAGTGAGACGTCTGATGCACCATGAGTAGCAGGACCAAACCAATAGAAATTACTGCAACTTTTAAAATTGAGGCGATTGCATTTAAAAGGTCACTGTGTCATCAATTCTGCATCAATTCGGACAAATGAGGTATCAAACTATGCGGAATAAATTTATCTGTAACATACTCTTGGTAGGTCTTGATTTAAGACCCTATCGTTGACTTATGGACCAAAATCAAACTGGATACTTTCTTTTTGGGATGCGTTTACATTTTACAAAAGTGTTGTTGTTTAAGCCCTCTTTACAACATAACTCAAGAACCACAGAACCTACAAAATATTTCTGTGATATTTGAATTCTTCTACACGCTCACAAGGAAATGAGCAATGCAATTTTTTTTTTTTTTCACTACCATTCGCAAGATGTTGTGAAATACCAAATCGCAACACTTTAAAATAGTGTATTACCTTAAGGACTCTAATTACCCTTTGAATGTTGTCCTTTATTAATTTCCACCAAACACATGAGTGACATGATCTTCTGTCCTTGGTATGTCTATGTCCCTGACTGATCTATTGGCTCTTCCCATCCATTTATTGAATAATTGAGTCATTCAAGGCTCTTCTTTGTTTCTATATTTCACTAATTTGATCTTACCTGCAAAATCTGTCATTTGCCAATTTTGGCACTAAGTTTTTGCCTGAATAGTCCAAATAGTAGATGATAGACAGTTTACACTACAAACGCCAATCAAAACACACCATACAAAAGACAATCACATACATACATAATGCCACATTTTGGGATATATAGCAATCCAGGTAAATGAGTGCATGCATGAATGCATACTTTATGTGTTGTACGATGCCATGGACAATCTCAATCACCGTTGTTTCCCGGCGTTGTTTCTTGCTCAATTGTCAGAAATGAGGTGTCTAATTAAAGAAGACATCCTCTGTAACAAAATGTATACTTCATATATTTGTTTTATTGAATAACTTCCCAACAATGGCAGCTTATACAGTGACGTGTCCACTGTCCAGGGGGCTTTGGGGCTGAAGCCCCCCAGCACTTTGTTAAAAATCATGTAAAATCAGCCATTTTTTGGCAATTTTAGCCATTAAGCACCCCGCATAACTCTGAAAGCTCCTCTGAGCCCCCTGCAGGAACAGGTCCTGGACATGCTGTGTTATAAAAGTTGCAGTCAAGCATTCGACTATGGTGCAAGCGGTTGCAGGTTCGAACCCTGGCGGTGGTTTAATATGCTCTCATGGAAAAATTGAGTTAGTTTGAAATTGCCCTGGACAAGGAACTTACTGCTGGCCCATTCCATGTCAACTTCAGGGATGTGCATAGCACCT
Organism: Amphiura filiformis; assembly: GCF_039555335.1. Classification (NCBI taxonomy): domain Eukaryota; kingdom Metazoa; phylum Echinodermata; class Ophiuroidea; order Amphilepidida; family Amphiuridae; genus Amphiura; species Amphiura filiformis. The sequence continues at coordinate 324,308 of NW_027305527.1, forward strand.
CTTCAATTTTTTTTTTTCTGTGTGGTGGTAGATATTGATAGAAAGTAAAATCCTGAAAATTTAGCTTCATACTCAAAATTGTACAACTCTTTGGAGTAGGCAAACCTTACTAATGTGTTGAAGCGTATCAAGAACTAAAGCTAATATCTCTCAGAAATGTTGTCCAAGAACATATATTCAACATACCTGAAGTTGATGGTGGGGCAAATTGTCTGACATTGGTTTTCAGGGGGGAAAAAAAAAAAAAAAAGTGGTTTTCCATGGGTAATATCTCAGCTAAATATATTCTAATATGCTCAATATTGATAAGAGTAATGTCCTACCAAAGGGCTCTGACTGGCAAAAATTGAAAAATAATTGAGTCGCATTTAAAATTATTTTTTACTTTTGGAGTTCTGACCCCCAAAGTTGGTCCTGGTTGGACCAGTTGCATTTTGAGGGCCCTATATCTTTTAAAGTAAAGGAGTTACAAGTTTTCTGATAGCAGATTTGAATTTACACCAAAAAGTACCCCAGGATACATTTTTCACAGTTTTAAAGGGTTCCTTTATACATTTATGGACCTCCAAACATCAAAAATTTCGCTATGCACACATTTTTACGCTGACCCCCTAAATTTCAAATTGATGCCACGGGAAAACGAAATGGAGTATGAAGCTCAAATTTTCAGGATTTTACTTCTCATCAATATCTACCACCACACAGAAAAAGAAAAAATTGAAGAGGTGCTGCGTGCACATCCCTGAGTTGACATGGAATGGGCCTGCTCCTTTGTAACCTGTACGAAACTTGGGGAGCTGATCCTAGCTATGAAGGTAAATTGTGGAATGTTTAGAGTGTGCGATTCCAAGCAGCAAAGTTGTTGTCAATTGGTATGGCCAATGTTGTTGTTAAATGGCTTATGGAATGATGAGGGGTGGTAGTGGTCAGCGACAACCTGTAAAGTGTGCTGAGGCTTGTGGATCAACATCTAGGCATTTTGCCTGTGCGTACAGTGCGTAGCACACTATATCATTGCGCATATTTTTTAGTCAGTTAAAAGGTGCTAGGTGTAAATGATCGCTACCTGAAATTAGTTGGCCTAAATCTTGGTCTAAAACCACAGCAGTCTTGCAACACAGCTTCCTCTACAGATATCACTCAGCTTTCATAAGCTGATTGATTATTATGTGTTTACTGACTTGTCAAATAACTTCCTGATATTGTCATGTTTTATAAGATCTTACTGACAAAAAGTTCAACAGCTGACTTGGTTTTGGATTTCAGCAAAATCTGCACATTTTTGTACAATTGTTCATACCTTATTGAATCCTAATTTTCTTATGAGAATTTTCAGAATGAATGATTGAAACTTAAAAAACAGAAATAAAACATCAGGTCACATTCTACAAAGCAGAGGAGCAGCCTTTCAGAGTTTCACAACTGAAGACAACACATAGGATCTTGGCAACTAGCTTTCCCATTACAAGGCACAAATTTATCAGGGATTACAGTAACCTGATCTTACGGTCTTTTTGTATTATCTTTAGAACATTAATGCTCTGCATGCTAGTCGTGAGTTTCAACATAAAAGTCCCCCAAGTTTTGAGATATTTTCTCAAATTATCAAGAGCTATCTTAAGAACCACTGCACTAATACTAGGCTTGTTTGTACTCATTTTAATGCTTTTTACATGCTGATTCCAAATATGGTCATGAAAAGTAGCAATTCCAAAATTTATGAATTAACAAAAAATATGAAACTTGTCATCTGCAGTCGACATCCGCCTGTAGAGAGGTAATACGCCCTTGAATACACTTAAGCTTTCCTCCTGTTATAAGACTTCCTAAAAATGTCACAAGTTCAAATCTGCTGTGTTAATGATCTCAACAGGTGAGTTGTCTCTCATATTGATGATGTCAATGAGGATGTCAGTGCCTGCCTGCCAATATTCAATGATTCTAGGTTAAAATCTCCCCTATGCTTTTCATTTGTCTATACGTAACAGTCTTCTTAGTCCATCCTGTGTCACCTCCAGTGAAAACTCTCCTCGGGTATCTTGAAGGAACCAGAACCATGAGCAAAGTAGACTTTGCCACACAACAACAGATGTCATGTAATTAAAGACTCTCATAAGCAGCAATTCGCTCATTTCCTCTAACACCAACAATTGCTAACATCACCACTGAACACCAGGCCCATGTATAGTAATGCCAAGCAAATATATCATCTAATTCCACAGTATGCACATACTTTGAACGCTTTGCACACATGAAATAATACCATCCAATTGCGATATCCTATACTATTAAGGTTACGCTAAATTTGGATGGTTCCAGGCTCAAATGGGCTGTTACGTAGCCACCTAAACTATTTTTTTTTGCAGAAAGTAAACATCGTAGGCCTAAAAATCATAGGTCATCTAAAAGCTAACATTCTAAGCATTATTATTAATTATTATTTATTAATCTAGCTCATGCACAAATGTACTTTGAAAGTGTTTCAATTTTGTTCACGTATAATGAGCATGAAGATTTTTGTGACAGAGGCCATAATTTATTTATACAAGTCCCGATTTCTCTCTCGATTTGGCTGCAGACTATAAACAGGTCAACATAATAATGTTGCTATCAATTGAAAACACAGCTTGTGTGGATTTTATTTTATAAGCTTATGCATTGACAAAATTTGAGTGAAATCTGGTACCACTTTATTGTCATTTTGCATCAATAATATTGTTTTTGTGTATGACATAATCGCCAGAATTCTCAGCCACATTATTTCTATGATACCTTCTTAAACAACACGTGGTATGCTAATTTTACTAGGATTCGCCAAAAATGAAATATCTGTGCGTTTTGTCACATTGATGCTGTCATTTTCACGGATTTCAATATCTCGAGTTATGGGCCATGACAGAAATACGATGAACAAAATGAATTGTTTTAGCTTTATCTTTCAATCTGTTCACAGCACAACGGACATGGTTATTAATGATTAGCATGACATTCTAATCAAAATTAAATACTTACTTTTTCATCAAAACTGTTCAAATACGGACCATTTTATATTATTTCCTCGAGAATTCAAGCCAGCACAACACACACACGTTGTATCGAATGATACAGACAACTCGCATGCCAATGACGTAGCTCGCTCACTCACCAGGCGGCATAGGTCACGCGACACGTGACGTTCGAGGCTGGCGGAAATACAAGGCTGACAGCCCCATTCAAAATACACGGTTAGCATTTATTGAAAAATATAACATACGTACAGTGTGGTACATTGTCGTACCCCAACGATTTTAGAGTAAGATAATTTTGCTTTTACACCACCTAACAAATTTAGAATTGTATGTGAAGATTTCATGATTTATGTGTTCCAATGGCGACGCCAAAATTGTGATATCGTTTCCACCACCGCCTGCTCATGTCCGCATGGCCAAGAACCAGTTCGCCCAATTTCAATTTGCCCTGCTATATGACAAACAACTGTGTCCAATTTCTGTGCCGCTTTTCTTCCTCCACTTCTTTCTCCTGCCACTCTCTCTCTCTCATCTCTCTCTTTCACTCTCTCTCTCACTCTCTCCTAAATATAGGCCTAGGATATATGAAATAAATAAAACAAAATAATAAAAATGAATAAATGAAAATTATAGAATTACAAAAAGTCCTCAAATAATAGGCCTACTGCTCACAAACACTTGTTAGTGGGGGCCTGATGCAAAAAAAATTTATCACTTAAAATTGTTTGCCCCCCCTTTTCAGGTCTCAAAAATTTCAGGGCCCACCCACTTTTCTTTTTTTTCTTGTTTATTATGGGTCAACCCCATCATCAGAAAAGCCTATAAACTCAATTTTCCCGGAAAAATTTGTGGTCAATTTTTTCAGAGCCCCCCTTAGTAGGAGGGTCAAAACTTTTAAGGCCTCCCATTTTGCATCAGGCTCCCTATGTAAAAATTTGAAAATGGCCTGACAAAATACTGCTTCCCCGGCATGTCCATAACCCGGGCCCATAAAAATCCCTTCCCCAGTCCCGCCCTCTCTGCTTGCCAACAAATCCTGCCCTGCACATGACAAATATTTGGTAACCCAATTCACAAACCTAACATGGTCAGGGTGTGCAATATAAATTATGAGCCCTGGGTGAGGGTAAAATTGGGGAGGAAAGACATTTTTGGCGAGCCAAAAGGGGGGGGGCAATTTTTGGCAAGCCGAGATGGGGGGCAAGCGATGTTTGGCAGACATTCACGGGGCGCCTTTTAAATAAAACGCTCAAAGGCGGCTTAGGAAAGGAGGAAAACAGTATGTAAATACAATAGATGCAAGTTTTCCTGTTCACTGCGCCGCAACACACCTCGACAGATTATTATAATACTGAGATAATCAAATTTTCAGTCACCCTGAAAGTAATACGGTAGATCACTACTGCTATGGTTTGTTGAAATACTTCTTATCTGAAGGGTCAAGAGTGTCAAGGAAAACAAGTTCAAAGGTCACTTGATTCAGAACATTTGCAACATTTTAATTATTTAAGAAAATAGCTGTGATTGGGCAAACACTTGCTGGAAATAAATGTGAAATTGTGCAAACCAGAGGTCCTCTCTCAAAGGTCATCTGGGTTCAAATGGGAAGTTACTCGAATTTGAATGAAACCCTGTGGTAAATGTGCTTGACACTCGCACATTGGCCTAGTTGATTTTGGGCATTATTTAACTCTGACTAAAATAAAAGATTACAAATCAAAATTTAGCTTTTCAGGCCACCTACGGGAAAGTACAAAGAAGTGTTTAGGCATAAATATTAAACATGTTAAACCATAGACAACTAGACATCTCTCTCAAGTAATATAAAATTCAAAAGTAAAAAGAAAAACACACGGAAAGTATTATGATATGTAAGTACAGAAAAAGAACCAAAAATAAATAAATAAATAAATAAATATATATATAAAAAAATAAACAAATAAATAAATAAAAAAAAAAAAAATAATAATAAAAAAAAAATAAATAAATAAATAAATAAATAAATAAATAAATAAATAAATAAATAAATAAATAAATAAATAAATAAATAAATAAATAAATAAATAAATAAATAAATAAAGAAAGAAAGAAAGAAAAGAAAGAAAGAAAGAAAGAAAGAAAGAAAGAAAGAAATAAATAAATAAATAAATAAATAAATAAATACAAACAACAACAAAAACAAAACAAAAAAAACCCGAATAAGCAAATAAGTAAATCAAGATAAAAATGAGTGTATAGGTAGGGCCAGTTTGGTTTGGGACGAGTATTGGCATGATTGGAATCGAGGCTCAACATGGCTACGCGTGCAAGCGCATGGATAAATAGAGCTTGTAGTATGCAGTGCAGCGGCGTAGAATTTTTGCAATCGGCTTGACTGCTAACAAAATACGTGATCTTTTTAGACGTCTGTGTTTTAGACAATCGAAATAATTGTCCACGTGACAGAATTGCCTGTCAATCAATTTTACTTAGCGACTGTTGTGGAGGACGAGTAAACAAAGTCACATACGGGCCATTGACAGCATTACAAAATAGACCAAAAAACACATTTTCTCACATTTTTTCTTGATTTCTTTATTCAGCATGATAGGTACAGATGTTTTCTTACGTGTAAAGTCACAATATATTTTTCCAGTAGGGAAAGCAATATTTGATCTCATTTAACCTTAAAGAGATGATCTCAAAAGCAATTTTACCCCATGTTATTTGTTCTGTTGCACCTAGAGACAGGGAAAGTCCACATTTGTGTCCACAATTGTACTTAAAATTCATACCCTTAGTCAGCAAAGCTTACTACAAACCCCCACATCCCTTCTTGTAAAAACAGGGACATGTGTATGAAACATTAACACAGGAACATCAATAAAAACATGTCATATCTGCATTTTCATAAGTACACTTTCATCTAATAGAGGCCGTCAGCCTTTTGCCATCTTGTGGGTACAAATGATACGCGTGTTCATGCGTCGGACACTACGTGCAGGGTGCAGCTTGCCACGCAGCTGTTATCACACATCGACACGGTGATTTTGCTGTTCACCCATGGAGATCGAACGACCATCGCAGCGTGTACTCACAAGATGGCGGCATATGACATCATGCTAACAGCCTCTATTAGACACACCCCTTCTGCATGCAGAATGAGGATATTATGATTTGCATGTACATGTATGTACTACAAAGTTACAAAATTTGATTTACCATCTTGGACCATGTCCCTGTTATGCTGATGTGTATCATATAGGCTACAGCGTGTAGGTATTTACACACACTATGCAAAAATAAGGGTTAATATAGCCAATAATAACTGATAATGACCTATATCCATTTATAGCACCACTTTTAATATTATAAGGACATTTAATCACTTTTAATCACTGTAGTCAATTGGGGCATATCACTGTTAAGAGGTAAATCCCTGGTTTAATAGTTACGTACGTGGATGTATCCCCGTTTTACAAGTTTTACAAATATACGCACACCTCAACCCGCACACATTTTTGATAAGAGTCACTTACAGTTCACTTCATCAGAAATAGATTCCTTTTGTTGTTTAATGATTATTGGCTTACTAACTAACAAACAAAATCGAACCCACCCAATGATGTAATTACTATAAATAGATTTCAGTTGGATATGAACCAAGAATATAGATTTGATATTGCAATGCAGATGCCAGAGTGAATCACCTCAGCCTTGATCACGTGCCAAAATAAGACAAGAAAATGTCTACAGAAAGTAATTAATTTCTGGCCAAATGTTGGAGCTCTTGATTTCTATCTTGGTGTTTTGTAACCATGTTACATGTATTACACATTGGCATGGTACATTGTGACATACTTTTAAAGTCTATTCTGTGTTCGCATGTGAAGGACACAAAGGATTGATTCATCAATTTCATGCATAGGAGTGACTTGCAGGGGCAGAATTAAGGGGGTGCACCCAGCCCATGAGTGCCTGCAACTTGTTTATTGGATAGGTAGAAGCTCCCTTTACTCCCTTCATTTCCCATGCAACAGAGCAGCATCCCCCACACCATCAGTCAGAATTAATAGGTAAATTTTCACGGGAAAATTTTCTGGACACGTGACACCCATGGGCGCAGACATATTAGCATTATGGAATGTGACCCCGAGCACAGCGGGTGTTCTTCCAATGTATTTGAATAGGAAGAATTCTTCCTTTGAGGCAAAATAAGTTACTTGTCGCAAGTTAATAATGTTATGGTAAGAGTTTCCGTAGATAAATATTTTTTTTCCGTAAATAGATATTTTTGAAATTAACGTTTTGATGATATTGTGAAAAAATTAAGATAACATAATATTCAATAAATTTGCAATGCACAAATTTCTATCAAAATTGCGGTCAAAAATACTATTCCAATTCAAAATTACTAAGACTTGAATAGCGAGGTCACCGCCGGGGGTCAGAGATCAGGCTCGAGGTTACACTCACATTGATACGCATTGGTCACGTGTCCATAAAATTTTCCCGTGAAAATTTACCTATTAATGTTGACTGACCATTATAATAAACCACTTACTTGATGAGTGCCTGCAACTTATTTGATGGGTAGGTAGAAACTCTCTTTATTCCCTTCATTTCCAATGCCATTATCAGAGCTGCTAGTCTTAAACCAATGGAAAACTGGGGTAAACTGTAAAAACAGAGAAAAATGTCAACTATAATTAATAGTAATCAACTGAATCAATGTAGTCATTTCTTTATCTAAAATAATGGTCATTTATAAGTTCCCAAAATGCTACAGTAAAAATGGCCCAGTGGTCACATAGTTGTCTCTGGTGCAAGAGGTCACAAGTCACAACCCAGGTTAACTCTCAAAATATCCACATTCTTTTCTATTATTACATTGAAATTATGCAGCAGTAGATGACGAACACTTCCTTGCCAGTTCCTATCTTGGTATCTTGGTTGGCACAGGCTACAAACAACTGCTATAAATTTGCCCGAAAAACCCCCCACTTTTTACTGATTTTGAGGCCAATTCTTGACCGTTTTTAACCAAATAAACTTCACTTGAGTCTCGATATACTCCTCCATTTACCGTATGAATTTGGCGATATTTGGATCGAAACTGACGGAGCCTTTGATGGACTCACATAGATACAACATTTCCCTTTTTATAGTAAGATGATGAGGTAAACTATCCCAAAGTGTGGGACTTGCAGTTGTGAATGCCTTGTCACCAAAACGCTTCTTGCAAAGTGTGGATGTAAAGGAAGGTATGATCAGCAGCAGAGCGAGTAAGTCTATTTTAGGCAAAATATCAATTATCTATCATGAGAGGATGTACCTTCTGCATACTGTTATGACAGTAAACATTTCATGGAACCTGACCATGTGACCAAAGACTGTGATTGGTCAATTCACAAAAGATGTGCTTGCGCCATTAAAGTGTGGTCTTTGTGTAGTACGCTAGGCGCAAATATCTGTGGGTGCCCAAAGTGGCTCTCATGATCGAGAATTAGATATTTTGCCTATAGTTAACATATTGAAATAGAGACATTCACTAAGATATTTTGGTTCTTGGCCATGAAAGCACTTTTATAGATGAAGACAAAATATGCAATCAAACAAAGGATCTCCACCCTTTCTTAAAATCAGTGAGACATCACCTACCAATTTTATTTGAACACCAACTGCATGGTAGTGAATCTAATTGGGTGTTGTGTGCTTAGTGTGACTGTGCTATTCCAATTGAAATCCATACACCCCCTATGGAAGACATAACCTTAATCTTCCACACAGGGAGTGTGAATTTCTAATGGGCCTATCTGAATGGGTAACTCCATTTGAAAACTACACTCCCTGTGTGGAAGATTAAGGTCATGTCTTCCATACGGGGTGTATGCATTTAAACTGGAATGGCCGATTTCATCTTTCATCTAGCATACATCAACTAAACAAATATTGCATGCCAAGCTGAGTAATAATCAATATTTCCTCTGCTTTATGCTTGATTTAGAATGAACTTATGAACTTCCATTAATGTTTTTGAATGTAGCATTGTGTGCGTCCTGTTTACATTCACCAGACAATAATCACATATGATTTTATTTCCTCCCAATTTCATGTTATGTCTTTTAATGTCAATTATTTCCTGCATACTGTACTACCTTTAACAAACAAGGAGTACATCTAGTAGAAAAATAGATGTGTACAGAGTACTAACTCTTTGGCCAATTACTTCGCGATTACGACAAGATTTCTACATTTTCCGGATTTTGCTAGTGTTTTTGAATGTTTGTTGATTACCATGTTTAAACTTCCATTTTCTCCTTTTAATTTAGTCAAGTATAACCTTAAAAACCAAAATGTATCATTTTGGTTTTGACAAAAATATTGATAATTTTCTTTTTGTATATATGTTTAAGCCTAAATAATAAGCTTGTAATTGTTTTGTTATTATGTATGTTCTACGCACTGCCCCAAGAACAACTTTTGGTTGAATTAGGCCTTCCTGTTGAGATAGCGATGTTTCAGAATGTACATTTTCTTTTCTAAATAACAAGTGCTTTCTGAGATGAGGTCTGTTTTTATGTAATTTATAAGCAAGTAAAATAAGTACGATGTAGACCATTCAATTTTGGCTGCATACAATGCAAATACTTTATTTTGCTGAAACTGTCATCACAATTGAACCATTTGTTTCCAAGACACGAGCACAAAATCAGTTGCTTAAACAAATGAAAACAAAATAAATGGTATACTTGTTTTGGCTGTATCTTGAAACAATGGGCTGTTCCAGTTGAAATCTATACACCCCCTTATGGAAGACATGACCTTAATCTTCCACACAGGGAGTGTGAATTTTAAATGAGGTTAACTGAATAAGTAACTCCATTTGAAAACAATCTACACCTCTTGTGTGGGAGATTAAGGTCATGTCTATCATGTGTATGGATTCCAACTAGAATAGCCTTATTTCCCAACATCCTACTCATAGTACTTTCACATCACATATTATTCTCACCAACAGGATTCACAATTTCATTAAATTTCCTCACATTATATTTTTAGACATTTATGTTTGTTTCACAACATAGAATCTGTCATCTTAGGCCCCCATATGGCCTATTTTGTAAAAGGATGCTTTTGTTCCGTAAATTAAAATTGATTTATTGTCATTTACTAGGAGATACACACCTGATATAAAACACTTCTTAATAGATGCATGTTCTAAAATCTAAAATGCATTCTACTGAACTTTTCAGATGAGTGGTCCAGCTGTGTCTTTGACAGCTTATTTGGGTCTGAGCTTGTTGTCTTGTTTGCTACTAAGTTCTATTTGAACTTGCCTTTAGTTTTTGACTTGGAATATGTTTTTAAACTATATCCTGTAGTTTTCGCTCAAAACACCTGTTTTTTGTCCGTTTGGTTTTGTTTGTCTGCTTATGTGCACAGTTATTTATCATTTCCAGTGTACTTTTGTACTGTTTTCCTGATACTTATGTTGGCTCTGGAACCAGGTGTTGTCACTACCTATTCAAAGGCGTAACACAAAGTAAAAAACAAAGTTCCCAAAGTAAAAAAATACCCCCTATTTTGCACAGTTAAAAGAACATTTTTAGCATTTGTTATCCCTATTTTACACAAAAACGGGTACAAGTTAACCTTGAAAATACTCCTATCTTTTGCATTTCAAGTAAACTTTTACAAAGGCACCCCTTTTTTAACATTTCAAGAACACACACCAAAGAATTCTGAAATTTTTGAATTGAACAAAAAAATTGAAAATTGTTGTCTGCAATCAACACCCACCTGGGGACAGTTAAGTGATGTTACCTTGAAAGTGTTGACTCGGAGTGGTCAGGAATCTTTTAATGACATTTTTAAGCTCAGGGGGTGGTGGACCTATATTAATCTTTAAGGATCTTCATTCAAATCTAGGTTAAGCTTTACTTAGCGATGTTCACATCTTCACAAATAGACAGGGGCGGCGCCACAGGGGGGGCAAGGGGGGCAATTGCCCCCCCTATGATTTTCAAAAAGAGGTAAAAGGAAGGAAAAGAGAAAGAGAAGAAGGAGAGAGAAAAAGAGGGGAGAGAAAGAGAGGAGGAGAAGAAGAAAAGGAGCCATTCCTCCCTGGCCATGGTTAGAAGGAGGAAACTCCCCCTTCGGACATCTTGCCCCTTGTGAAATGCTGACCTCACGCGGTTTTAAAGTTGTTGGTTTTATATTTTGGGCCCATTTTCGCAAATTTTCCCCATAAAAGTCACATGGCTTCTCTTGCCTTTTCTCCCACCTCATAAAGAACCTGGTTTTTTCGCCCGCCACACTCGCGAATGGGCAAATTTTGTCCTTTTCTAACTGAAAAGCATAAAAACAGGGTTTTTTTTTAGCCGCCACGCCGCAAAGTGGACTGAGTTTTGGGCTTTTAGTGATCATAGGGGCTACTATACCTCCGCTCACGCTCCTGATTCAGTTTGAAATATTTCCAACCTTAAGACCCCCTCCCCTTCATATAATTTTATTGTGCCAATTTATAATAAAAAAAACCAGCATATCATATACAATGCAACTGACTTAACATACACCGAGTTGCGACCAGAGGCGTAGAGATCCGACCCGGGTGTGGGGCATAAATCCCCCCAATATTTTGATAGGGTAGATGGTCCATACAATCATTCCCTAAGGTTAATGAAACTTGATGTTGAGTTTAGCGTCCCATTTTTTTCAGCTCATAATGAGGCAACTATTTCATTATTCATTATTCATTATTTTCAAGGTTTCATTATCAGCGGCCTTTTACCAATGCTTATGCGCTTTTGTTCATTCTAATTGGGTATCGCCAGTCGCAATATAATGTCACAAACACACATAAACATTTATAAAAGTATAGGCCTAATTATCTTGCTTTTTGTTTTTCAAGTTTTAAAACAAACTAAATGTATTCCGAAGTATACCATGCCAGTCTTCTTCACTCCAATTTGTACTAACCTCTCCATATACATTTGAGGATAGGGGGAAATGGGGGTGGGGGGATTGACTCATTAAATACAAAAATAACAATCATGCAGAACATTATGAAATAAATTTTTGGCACCAATTTGTCAAAACTAGGTCTTTCCTAGTTAAATTATTTACAACATCAACAATGTCCATCTGGTAAAAACATTTTGGCTAGCTTGATTTCTCTTTTAGTCTACCCTGTATCCCAAAAGTATAATTGAAATAATTGGATAGAGCAAGGGTCAAAAACCTGTATATTTTTAATGCTAAAATATTTAGATGGATTCATCTAATAGTTCTCAAGACTTTCTATAGTTTTTGAAGGGTTCAAATACAAAAAAAGGGGTTTAAAAATTTTGCAGAACAAATTTTCTTTCTGGTTTAGTAGTAATTTGCAAAATAATGAATTATTTTCAGATTTTACATCTCAAACGCGGCACAAAATTCATAAGGCGGGCGGCGGACACTAAACTCAGAATCAAGTTTCAAGTGCCTAATGTTGATGCCTGTATGTGGGTTTCTGACCAAAGTAACCTCATATTTGGCCATTTTAGCCTAAAAAGTGCCAATTTTTCGCGGTTCGCGCGACTTTGTTTAACATTTCCACCATATTTCACTTCGTGCACATTTGTACAATGAACTTATTTTGTTGCCAAAAGGTGCTGAATTTACTAATTGAGTAGGTCCATGCCTAAAACCAGCGGGCTGAAAGTCGGGCCCGTGAATGAAATCCATAAAAATATGCGGTTGGAAAATAGATAAATAACTCGAAAAAGGTGCATCAAATGGGTTCATTTGTGCTTTCATTTTTTAAATTTTCCAAATTCGGAGGGGGGCACATCCCCCCTCAGACACCCCCCTGCGTCGCGCAAGCGCGACGGGCGGCCCTGTCGCACCGCATAACAAATTTCAAAAATTGTTTTGCCCCCCTATCAAAATACCCTGGCGCCGCCCCTGCAAATAGATAACAGATTCTGGTTTTAAATGATTCATTGTCCAACAGAAACATAAGCTAACTCACTACAGGCACAAGTTCACCCTATATTTAAATTCTAAAAAAGGGCACAGTTCTGAAGGTACAGTTCTGATGTATAAAACACAATTAAAAGCACTATGCCTGAATGTTTAGTTGTAGTTGATGACATTGTGCACTGCCCTCACTCAATCTATTGGCTATGTAGTGCTGTTGTGCCTGGGTCACTCCCCGCCGCATGTCAAGAAGTTTGATTTGCTTTAAATTTCACTGTTGTAGAGTTGTTTTATTTTCTCTTGTTCCTTTTACATCTTCATGTTTTGTATCATAATACTAATCACAGAGTGTCCGTCCGTCCGTCCATGGGCGCCAAGACTATCGCGTTTATGCTGCAGTGCGATATCGCGTTCACAGCGGTGCGATATCGCGTTCACGGCGGTGCGATATTGCGTGCTTCGCGTGTGTGCTATCGCGGAGTATCAACGGGGTGTGCGCAGAGTACCGCATTGCACATCGGAAAGCACTAGAGTGTGACTAACAGGTGCATCTCATCTGACCAACGATGGGTTTTCAGATTATGGGTTCCGAAGTAAGCATCACAGCTACAAAACAGAGTTGATTAAGTTGTGTCGTAGTAGTTTGAAAGGTCAGGACAAGTATTATGGGTAACGGGTGTTGGGTAATTAGAGATAGGCCTATCATCAAGCCGAGAACCACAAAATCTAGTCTTTTATAATATCATTAACATTGTACAAGAATGGACCATCAGGTTGATGAGTGCTGTTGTTTCACAAGCGTTGTTCAAATGAAATTTTTATCAGATTGTTATAATACCCCCACGTTTATGCACACTGTTGTAAAATATTCATAAAAAATTTTTAAAAAATTTATTTGCAAATTAGCTCATTATCATATTAAAGAATATATGTAAAATTTGCAAATTAAGACCAAAAAAATGTGTGAGAGAAAATATGAAAAAAAACATTAAAAAAAAGAAAAGAAATTTGGATAAGAAAAATCCAAATTGGCTCCTTATCATTTTAACGAATATGTAAATCAGACCCCCCACATAAAGTAGCCATATTAGCGTCACGCGGTAGCCGTGACCAGCAAGTTTTTAAAAAAAAGACTGATAAAGAAGACTAATAACAGATGCTCCCATGAGACTATATTTACACCTAACATTAAAACACTTGACTTCTATTGTTCGATGTTATTTTTCGCTGGGTACAAAATGTATCTAAAACCATGCTAAATGTTATTTACAGTCCCAGGTGTAATATCGTGACAACTCATTAATTCCAAAAGGGCCACCAATCCTACAGTCAATCATTGTTCGTAATAAACAAATATTTTTGCTTCCATTTCACGCGGTATTTCATAGCGAAAATTAGTTGCAAATCATACTGATCCAGAATTTTTGGACACTGCTACAGGTCTACCTGGTTATCACCTTCACACTACTTTTTCAGATTCACTTCCAAATATACCCTAGCAGATTCCTGGATACCCTACATACAAATTCTGAGCCACATTCGCCAAAAAATCAAGTTTTTCACCATTCTTTTGTTCATATCGGACGACGCATCCATTTATATAATAAATGCTGTATTTCGACACAGTAATTTATAGCAGAGGCCCGTGGTCTAATGGTTAGGGCGCTTGACTCCAGATACGCTATCCCGAGTTCGAAACCCGGTGACCATTAAACAATTTATTGTAATTAATCAAGGATAACATAATTTTAAACATCCAGTGCTATTGTGATATTATTTTTTTATTAAAGCAAGTTGTTTGATTCTCATGGAAATTGTTTATTGTGTTAAGGGCCTATTTAAAAACACAGCATAATGAGATACAACACCATCAAGGATCAAAAGAAATCTGAATAACCAAGAAATTAGATCAGGTATTATAGGGTATGCAATACGACGTTACTCATTGTTATTCTCATTTAAATATATTTTGTCCTACCACGGGCAAATTCGCATGATAATAGGACAATAAAACATGATTGTGATATGTATGAATGGTTGTTGAATCGATTCAGAGACCTGACTCTCTGTCATCTTCAGCTATCGAGAACATGACAATTGTCATACCGTCCCGGTAGGTTGATTACAAACACTCTGTAGGTGTGGAAAATTGTTCCGCTAGTATGGAAGGCCAGCAGGAAAAAAAATATCCAAATAACATTTAGGCCTATCAAGCATATATAGGCCTAGTACGGAAGCGTCTATGTGACACAACTTGACAAGATAATTATCTTGCCATGTCGACTTATTATCAGCATTATGTCAACATGACGATATAAAATATCTCGCCAAGACAACTGAACAAACAAATCAACATGGCAAGATAAATTGTCATGCTAAGTCGACATACCAAAAATGGATATCGTCTTCGCGAAATAAATTATTATGCCAAGTCAATTTAGCAACAAATTAATGTCTACATAGCAGGATATTTTGTCACGTCCAGTTGACTTAACAAACAATATAAGTCAACATGGTAAGATTAAATTATCATACCAAGGAATAGTAATTTTTGACACCGTAGAATTTAAATTATTGAAAAGCATCCTCGGGATGTAGAGGAGAGGCGGCCCGAAATTATAGGGAAAATTAAATCTCAAAAGACCGCCGACAACCACCGCTCAATAGGGATATCCAACTAGATTGCCCCTTAAGCAGGGCTACAAAGAACCACAAACCGCGAAATTTGGATATCCAGCTAGATTGTCCCGCAGGACTCAGGAACCACAAATCTTGAAATATGGATATCCTACAAATTAAAACCACAAACCGCGAAAAACCGCCAACAACTGCCGCTTAATAGAAATGTTCAACTATATTGCCCCGCAGGGCTACAAAGAACCACACACCGTGAAATTTGGATATCCAACTATATTGCCCCGCAGGGCTATAAAGAACCATAAACCGCGAAATAGGGATGTCCAACAAGTTTTAACTATAAATTAGCCCTCGATAGAGGGCAAAGCTTGAAGGATTAGGGAAATTATAACCACGAACCGCGAAAAGCGCCTTAACAAACAATATAAGTCAACATAGTAAGATAAATTACCATACCAAGTAATAGTAATTTTGACACCGTATAATTACAATTTTTGAAAAGCATCCTCGGGATGTAGAGGAGGGGTGGCCCGAAATTAAAGGGAAAATTAAATCTCAAAAGACCGCCGACAACCACCGCTCAATAGGGATATCCAACTAGATTGTCCAAGAGGGCTACAAAGAACCACAAACCGCGAAATTTGGATATCCAGCTAGATTGCCCCGCAGGAATCAGGAACCACAAATCTTGAAATATGGATATCCTACCAATTAAAACCACAAACCGCGAAAAACCGCCAACAACTGCCGCTCAATACAAATATCCAACTAGATTACCAAGCAGGGCTATAAAGAACCCCACACCATGAAATATGGATGTCCAACAAGTTTTAACTATAAATTAGCCCTCGATAAAGGGCAAGGCTTGAAGGATAAGGAACATTATAACCACGAACCGCGAAAGACCTCCAACAACCACCTCAATAGAGATATTCAACTAGATTGCCTGCAGGGCTACAAAGAACCACAAGCGGCGTAAATTTGGAAATCAACTAGATTGCCCATGAGGGCTACAAAGAACCACACACCGCGTAAATATGGATATCCAACAAGCGTAAACAATAAATCAGCCACGATAGAGGACAGGGTTTGAAGAATAAAGGAATACCACGAACCGCGAAAGACCGCCAACAACCGCCGCTCAATAGAGATATCCAACTAGATTGCCTGCAGGGCTACAAAGAACCACACACTGCGACATTTGGATATCCAACTAGATTGCCCCAGGGCTACAAAGAACCACTTACATTTTAGTTATAGGTATAGCTACATATACTCGTATTTTTTATTATCATAAATCAAGGATAATATTATTCAAACTTCTATTTTTCGCTTTATTCGTCTTATGGAGTACTTCAGAACGGATGACTTTTCAAGCTTGGAGCTACTCGGCTTTATTCATAAAAAGAAAGCAAATCTACCAAAAAAACGTTGACAACGTAAAGAAAGCAGCAAGTTTAAAAAGCCCCCACCTCGGCTCACTTTTTGAAACTTGGTCCCATTTGTAAAAGATACTGATTTAAACTTTGTCATAATTATCAACTTAAAACATTTGCAGAAGTGTTATGTATCTTTAATTTGCCGATGCGATATTAAGTTGTCAGCATTCTGGAACGATCAGAAAGGTTGTTCTTGGCCAATATCCTATACTGCCCCACAATGACAAAACGAGTTAACTGCAATTTCGCTGTTTTGAATTTGAATTTGAATTTGACCAAACTGTGAATTGCTCTAGCATTGTTCAATAATCAATAATAATCAATGAAGTGTTAAGTGTGTAAAACTCCATAGGCCTTGTCAGTTAAATTGTTTTGTCATGGTTTTATGAGGTAAATGATGCAGTTAACTCATTTCGACATGCTGATATCTAGCTCTTGGGATGTTTTACAAAAAATATTTTTAGTTCAACATATGTAACGAGTTGCCCAGAGTTCAAAAACATAAAAAAATCAATTTCGCCAAAATGTCAGTTAACTTGTTTTGTCGTGGTGGGGCAGTATATATGTTTTGTTTTATAATAATTAATAAGTTCATGATCAATGATTGAATTAAACGAATAACAAGTAGGCATGTTAATGGCAATGATGCTATTGCTGTTGATATTCAAAATGGGACCAAGTTTCAAAAAGTGAGCCGAGGTGGGGGCTTTTTAAACTTGCTGCTTTCTTTACGTTGTCAACGTTTTTTTGGTAGATTCTCTATACCCATGGCATACCTATCCTAGAATATCTGAAGTCAATTCACCTATCCATTCAAGAGACACAGCATCCGTAGGTACGGACAGACGTACATATGGATAATGCAAACACAGTATGCCCCACGACAGAAGAAATGTTAGCAGGCTTTCCCAATCATTGATATATGTGACGTGTCATGTCAAAAGGAGACACTTTTGGGCAGGATCGTAAATGGAGAAATAGCCAAAAATCTGCCCGTCGGTGATTTTTTCACAATTTGGGTTTGTTGCGAATTTGTGATGTTATTAATGTTAAAAATATTGTCTGATAGTTTCAGACCGGAATATAACTGGCAACTTGTATTTTTGAGACATTTTTCAAGGTAATTCCTACTCTCAACATTGTCAATCATTTTTTTAAAGGCTGATATCTCAATTTCCAATTTTATAATACCATAACTTACGAACTCAATATCTTTGCTTAGGAATGTCGGATTTCATTGGGGAAAACGGCGTTGTGGAGCAAAATATCTCTATATTTAGGATATGTAAAAACCTCAAAATTGATAACCTGCCCAAAAGTGTCTCCTTTTGACATGACACGTCACATATAATAGGAGTATAATAATAAAGAACACAGGTTACACAAATGAACTAATTTGGGCAACTACCAAGACATTAATTAGCAATTAATACATTTGGGCCTGTACCAAGACATGTCATCCATATTATAGCTCTATATAGATTACAATAGCTTAGATACATTTTGGACAAATTTCAAGGCAATGATTTAAATGTTAACCTACTTACAAGGTGAAATATTACTTAACGAGGGGCAGTCAATAAGTTTGTAGAACAAGGTATTATACCTTGTTGTAAGGTAACAAATTTGGTCTCACATTACTGTAGAAAATAGAAGATTTTTACATTACTTTATATAGGCATAAAGCCTATCTCCATGAATTCACAGGCACTACCAGAAGTAAAAACCGGGTCATCATGGAATTTGTTCCCGACAAAGATAAAAACTCCAGTTGAAATCCATACACCCCCTATGGAAGACATAACCATAATCTCCTGCACAGGGAGTGTGAACAGGGTTTACTGAATGGGTGGCTCCATTTGAGACCCCCTGTGTGAAAGATTAAGGCCATGTCTTCCATAGGGGTGTATGGATATCAACGGGAATGGCCCAATAGACAGTTGCTGTGAATGGTGATAAAGGCCTTAATATTTAACAGCAGAAAAATGTTCCTTTGAGTTTGAGCCACCTTGAAGATCATCCAAGGTCCAAAAGACCTGATGACTTCACTACTAATGACAAATACATTAATAATGAATAAAGAACCAAATAAGAAAGATGAGATAGCCACAAACTATGACATCACTGATGAATGTGTTTTCATCATAATTCTATTGACATTTGGGTATTCCAGTATGTTTTCTACATGGAGGTCCCATAATCTTTATGCACAAAATTGATACTAGTTGACAGAATTGGATCTCACACACATAGATCATAACTCGGTCACCATTGTGCAATGTCTTCATCAATGATTTCTGAGATTGATGGTTGATCATTTAACAAATGAAATTACAATCATAGACATGTATCATAAAATTTTGATGGCAGGATTGGGACTATTCTCTAGGCCCCAGTGATCCCATTCCCAGTTTGTCTAGCTGCCATTCACGACAGAGGCGTCAGATAACTCAAGCAACTATATTGTGGTCCAGGCATGGCCTCCAGTTAGTGAAACTTACTCTAGAATTATAAGCCCTCCCTTCATAATATCAGGTTTGCTGGTGATCAATGCTAGTGAACCTTTACGCAACAATAGGGAGACTTCCATTTTGTTAACATTTCCATTTGGACATCTTGTAAAGTATGCCAAGGCTTGTGGATAAACCTCTAGGTGTTGTGCCTGTGCGTAGCGCACTATATATCACTGTGCTTCTTTTTTTATTCATTGTTCTAATTATTGTTCTATAATCATTAATTACCCTGAGACAGAGAAATTTAAGAAAAACAATCGGACGCAAATTTGCAAGCATATTGGCAATCGGACACGACAACCATTTATTGACTTTTGTTTAGGACCCGCACCAAGTACCTACACTCTCAGCCGTACTATAGCAAAATATATAATAGGAGATTCTCTAATCGAGCTTAACAATACCCAACCCAAGACTCTAGCGATACAACGACCAAAGGCGCAGAGAAATCTCATTTTGGACACTCTCAGCCGTATTTATAGCAAAATATATAATAGGAGATTCTCTAATCGAGCGAGCAATACCCAACCCAAGACTCTAGCGATACAACGACCAAAGGCGCAGAGAAATCTTATTTTGGATAAACCAACACGTGATCCAAACTTGCATTCGGTAGCCGCCACCAAGCTCAAATTCTGAGCGTTTGACCCCGAACCCTTGGATCAATAAATCAAATATAATGGCTGGAAACTCAACAATAAATTACGGTACTGGTGCATACAGGTCAGACGCTCCCGAGTGTACCAATTCTCGAGACTCTCAACAGGTGATTGCCCTGAAGTTACAAAGGATAAAGTATTAATGTTAGCATTCTATGACATGTACATATATCATAATAAATAAATACAGAAAAGATAATTCAAAACCCCACCTTATTTTATTTTGCTTACTGTGTGAAGTCTTTGACCCTATAAAAGAAAGCATATTCTATTAACACTGTCTTTGAAGACACCTGTGCCAGCATGTAACAATATGATTCTCAATTCCTGTAAATATTCAGAAATATATAAGTTTGGTGACTTACTTCCCTCTTGAACTGTTATCCTACATACATTGGTTAATACAGAATAAATATATAAATTATTTGTAGCATTTCGATGGCTTACTTCTCTCTTGAAATGTTATCCTACATTGGTTAATACAGGACAAATATATAAAATTTTTATGTAGCAACATATTGAACACATGATCTATTCGACAGTGTACATTGTACTTTGAAGATCTGAGAAAGGGAAAATAATTGTAAGTCACATGTAATTCTAATGATTGGCGTCCACACTCCATTCCTTCATCCGTAACTATATGAATCATAATTCTTGATTTTTAAACTTGCAGACAGTTGAATGCTTTACTTAGCTATTTAACACACTACTATGTAGTAGATGACTGTACCTAAGTAGAAAAAAATTTTCTGCTGTTAAACGGGTCATTACTTATGACTGTCACACACAATTATATTTTAACTCCTTCTCACACGCTCATATAGGGAGCGGTGGGTGGGAAAATTTGTGTTGTTGTCGAGTCCGATACAAAACCAACAGTGAATAAATCATCACCTAATCACGCCCGAAGCCCGCTAAGGCGACAAATCCCATTGGTTCCCGATAGAGACAATCAACACAAATATCCGCATCACAATGGGTGACCACCGACCCAGCAAACAATAACAAGGATCGCCCAATTTCTCAGCGGTGGTAAATGAGTTTAACTGGTTGCACGGTGTTAAACTTTATTACCCTGAGACAGAGAAATTTAAGAAAAACAATCAGACGCAAAAATTGCATGTATATTGGCAATCGGACACGACAACCATTTATTGACTTTTGTTTAGGACCCGCACCAAGTACCTACACTCTCAGCCGTACCATAGCAAAATATATAATAGGAGATTCTCTAATCGAGCGAACAATACCCAACCCAAGACTCTAGCGATACAACGACCAAAGGCGCAGAGAAATCTCATTTTGGACACTCTCAGCCGTACTATAGCAAAATATATAATAGGAGATTCTCTAATCGAGCGAGCAATACCCAACCCAAGACTCTAGCGATACAACGACCAAAGGCGCAGAGAAATCTTATTTTGGATAAACCAACACGTGATCCAAACTTGCATTCGGTAGCCGCCACCAAGCTCAAATTCTGAGCGTTTGACCCCGAACCCTTGGATCAATAAATCAAATATAATGGCTGGAAACTCAACAATAAATTACGGTACTGGTGCATACAGGTCAGACGCTCCCGAGTGTACCAATTCTCGAGACTCTCAACAGGTGATTGCCCTGAAGTTACAAAGGATAAAGTATTAATGTTAGCATTCTATGACATGTACATATATCATAATAAATAAATACAGAAAAGATAATTCAAAACCCCACACAAGGGACTTATTCTATAAGGAACTTGGTTAACTCCCCTTAACATTGTTTTTTTACTGCATGGATAGCTTAAACATCTAACGCTCCTGGGGATATACAATGGATTGAGGCACATGGTTAAAGTGGATGAGCGCATTTGACAGCGCCTGCTTGAATACTAGGAACCCAAATGGTGACGGATGTACACAGTCGTACATATATATGGGTCTGCCATCCTCATTGCGCCTGCTGGGAGTGAAATTCCCGGAGTGTACTACGATATGAGCGTTTCCCCCCATCTTATTCTTAATTACCCAGTGTGCATATTTGTTGATATTACGCATGCATTTTCGACCTGCGCCCTTCTTTACTTCTTCTGCATACCCTAAGCGGACCAATATGTCAGACCATATAATTCTGGTGTTGGGTAAGATCTCTCTCAAACCTGTCAAATTATCTAGCACCCGTTGTCGGATGTCCCATGTTGGACTTGAGAGAATGTCGTTGGTACCCACGTGTACTATCAAAGTTGTCGGAAATGGCTTTCGTCTCATGAGGAATAACGCCCTGTCTACTAGTCCTTTGCACTTTCCGCCAGGCTGCCCAAACCACTGAACAAAGCCTCCGCCGTATAGTTGGGTATCATTACCTTCCCCAGCTCGAGACACGATGGAATCGCCTAACACCCAAGTGCGCATAGAGCCTGCAGAGGAGCAAAAACAAAAAACGGCAAGCAACTATACACGCTTTTGTGGATATACCACTTGATTAACATCTATACCAAACTAAAAGAAAAACTGCTTCTGCTAGCGATGACCAACAGCCTAGCTGGAGATGACCTGCAAGGTGGCTTTGAATACTTTCTCATCTGAAACTCAATATAAAAACTATAATTAGACATTTTCTTTGTATAATTACTCTGTAATACCTGGACGCCTATTCTGATGATCCTTTACATACGCTCCTGAAATTACAATGGTTACTTGATTAATATACTATCTTATAAAATTTACCAACTATTATATCTCCTATGAGCGAAGACTCGGACACATACAAGTGTCTGACCTGTAAATTCATAAATTGGTCAAAATTTGTTAAATTTGAATTATGCGCTATGCCTTATATATAGTTGAAATGCCGATGATTTCCATCTTCCCATAGATTTTATCATACTGTCAGGGAACCCACTCATGGAAGCAGCCGTAGCTGCTCCGATCCGAAACTATGGGAGCTAAAGGAGGAAGGAGATAGTCCTAATAACTTAACCCCTTCTTTCATCATGTGTGAAAACTGATATGAGGTAAGCGGTTTGCCGCTAAAATGAATGAACAATGGACCACTGCCATTAGGCCTTGCTTCCAAGTATTCTAACATTGCTTTCACAGGACACAGACTTATGTGTGATGAGCTGTCAATTTTGAGCTGAACTGATGCGCCCCTTTGATCAGTCTTTGACATTCTTATCCTAACAAACATGTTTGCCCCTCTTATCTCAATATCATCCACTGCTAACATATGTGTGGTGTCTCCGTTACTGCTTGCACACGTGAATTCCCCTATTCTTAAGAACCCAAAATATGCTAATAAGTAAGCTGCCTTAAACAATTTAAATTCAAAATCTGACTGACATGTGGATGTAAGTTTCTCTACCATGTTTCTTAACATACTAGGGCTAATTGGAAGCCTACAATCTATCCTCGGATTGGACCTTCTACACCCTTCCTTTAATTTTTTGACAAGAAAGGAGTCTGTGGGATCATACCAACCATTGATCTTATGCACAAATGCAATTGCGGATATATATGAGTTAATTGATGACGGGCACATTTCTGCATTGATAAAAATGATATATATGATACTACTTGGTTATGACTTATTGGCCATTCTGATCCTAACTGAAAACCATTCCTAAAATCTATGAATTTCTCTATGTTCCTTTTATATACAATCCAAGTGCCTGGAGCCAGTGATGCACGTAAAAGACGCTGAGATTCACTCACTAAAGCGCCCACAGAAATTCTGGCACCGGAATGCCCACTGGCTCTGCTTGTGGCGCTACTGCTCTGACTCGGCCCATCTGAAATCGAGAGAGAGCATCAGCAATATCATTAGACTTGCCTGGTATATGCCTCGCACAAAATGCCAAATTCAATTTCAGACATTGGAGCACAAAAAATCTGACTAATTTCATAATCTGTGGGCACCTTGACGATTGCTTATTGATAATACTGACTACGGGTTTATTATCTGATCGTAAAATAATCCTTTTCCCAGTAAGCTGCTCTCCCCACAAAATCACTGACACCAAAATTGGGAAAAACTCTAGCCATGCTATAGATCGCTTTTTAATTTTCGCATTTGGCCACTTGCCCTGAAACCACTTGCCTCTAAAGTAACCGCTAAACCCGATCTCCCGCTTGCGTCTGTAAACAATTGTAAATCAGTTTCTACAAACCAAGCTTGCTCAGGAATAATCGTCATTACCATTGAAATGTTCCAAAAAAGCAACCACATCTCTAAATCCCTTTTTGCCCCGCAGTTAATTTCAACTTACACCACGCCTTTTTAATGCCACATGTGATGGCGATCAGGCGGCGTATAATGGCTCTACCGGGAGCGACCGCTTTGCATACAAAGGACAATGATCCTATTACGGACTGCAGTTCTCTTAATGAAATCTGTGACATTTTCAACGCATTTTGAACTTTTTTCCTAATGTCTGAAAGTTTACCCTCTGGAATAGATATAATTTGCTTGACAGCATCAATCTCTAAGCCCAAATAAGTTAATTTTGATGACGGGCCTACTGATTTCTCCTTTGCTAAAGGAACACCTAAGTTTTCACATACTTCTTGAAAATATTTACAAGCCGATCACATGATGTCAAACTTGATAAATTATTCGTGCCTACAAACAGGAAGTCATCAGCATAATGCGTGACCCTATCGGACCCCGACTCTCTGTTGACCACCCATTCAATAAAACTTGAAAATTTTTCAAAGAGAGCAGGCGAGCATGATGCTCCATAGGCAGAGCTTTATCAACAAAGAACTGATTTTCGAGTTTCATCCCTAACAACTGGAAATCTTCCGGTGGACAGGTAACAGCCGAAAGGCCGACTCAATGTCCGCCTTGGCCCTGATGGCGCCTTTTCCTGTACTTACTACCAACTGAACTGCTACATCAAAGTTTGCATATTTGACAACACAAACCTCTGGATCAATCCCATCATTTATCGATTTTCCTTCTGGGTATGATAAATGATGAATTAATCTTCCCGGGTTCAGATTTCGGTTCCAAGCCAATTGGTGAAACCATCAAATTTGATATGGGTTGTTGCTTAAAGGGGCCTGCTAGGCGCTTCAATGTTACCTCTTTCATCAATTTTTCCATGGCCTTATCTGGGTCTTTATCTACGGACTTTAAGTTAGGTGCGTCCTTAAGGTACCTTTCCCTTGAAAACCTAATTTGAAACCAAATTGAAAACCCTCGCCCAAAATTGCTGCTGATTTTCTATCTGGATACAATTCTAATAATGGCATTAACGCTTCAACGTTAATCATGATGGATACTTACAACATAAGCATATATCCTGACAAGATTTACTATCATCTTTTGTAATTTGATTACTTTTTTGCTTTTCTGCAATTGATAAGTCCGTGACCAAACTCATTGCAGCTGGAGCACTTATGACTAAATCTGCATTCTTTGCGGGGCATGACTGCTTGTTGAAAGCAAAGCACACTCTGTCGCCAACTTTGGCCTTTCCTGAAGACCCTCCCGACATACTGAATCGTGATGGCTCTTTGGCTCGAAATGACTGCCGAAACCCACCATAAGTACCCCTTTGTGCCCCTGAACGAACAAAACCTCTGTTTTCTACACTAGGGTTAGAAATACCTGATGCAGTGACATACAATGCCCACAGTTCCCCATCAATAACGGCCCATGAGCGTGTGGGTTGCAACTGTTGGCGCATCCTGAAGTGCTGATCATAAGATCGCCACCCCCACCCGCCAAACCGTGCGCTGCTGTTCTAACAGTGTCCATATACTTTAACATTTCCTGCACCCGCCCTGGATGTGCCTCTAAGTAAACTGAACTATATACTAGAAACACCGACGCGTCCATGAATGAATGGATGTTATGACCCGCTTTTATCTTGTTACTTTTCCATATTATTTGGCCATTATTATTGACAGATAACGCCATTCCCGCTCATCGTCAAATTGCTTGCTCGGATCACTAATTTTATCTAAGAGCATAGCCAGGTCTATGTAATCCCGTTGATGATTTTTGTCTTAACATTCTGTGGAACCGGCGTTCCCAATGGGCTACATACTGACACTAATGGTGAAAAGCCAAACTGGTGTTGGGTAACATCATTTATAGACATATATGGTGACAGTACTGGTGTACCAGTAATATTTCCCATTGAACCTGTGAGGACATTGGCAGTGCTATTTTGCATTACACTTGCAATTGGGTCGACTTGGGATGTGTTACCACCATCATTGATCGGAACTGGACCACTCCCTGCACCACCAGTTAGATTTATGACATTGTCACTTGATCCCATTCCCATGGCATTTGAATTTAGTGCATTAGAATTCAACTGAAACATATTTGGTGTATTATCCTGATTATTGACCATTGCCCTCACACCACTTAATGTATTTACATTTCTGACCTGAGATTGAACATGTTGATCATTCAATGTAGTTCTACCCAACAAGATATTCAAGCATCAATATTATTGGCATTATTGATTGAGGACCTATTCATAGAACCCAAGGGCATTGTACCTGTATTGTAATTGTTTACGCCTATTGTACCACTCATGCTACTCGCGGGAATATTATTGGCATTATTGATTGATGACCTATTCAAACCCAACGGCACTGTGCATGATGTATTGTTTACCTCGATCGTATTCCTATTCATACTCATTGGTAATGTACCCGTGTTTGTATTCATCATAATACCACTACCATTCGTACTTGCTGATGCACATGTACCGAGATTTACATTCATCGCACTACTACAACTCATTGGCAATGTACTGTTTACATTATTTACATTCATCACACCACTATTTACACTATTATTACTATATGTACCTTCCAAAAGACGATCAGCTATCGATCTTGGTCCCAGCATACTAGGCGTTCACCCACTTGCACTGCTTGTACTCGCACTCGTCCCTTGGCCTTGACCTTGGCGTGGATCCATTATTTGCTGTACACCCGGCTGTACGTGTGCCTGAACCTCTTGATTCACTACCTGTCGCTGTACTGGTTGCTGTACTACTGGTACATGTTCAAGTTCAACATTCTGCACGCTGCCCTGTACTAGATCTTCCTGAGGAGGAGCCCCTAATGCTGCTGGTATATTAGAAATACGACCACCACGTCCTCGACCACGCCCGCTACTCCCGCGGCCTCGATTTTGGCCTTGACCATTTGGAACAGTTCCACCATCAGTATTAACCAGTCGCCGAATTGCTTGTGCTTGTGACCTTGTCTGTCTTGTAATGTTACCTGGTGTATCCTCCACTGCTCGGTTAAGACTGCATAAATTTGGATTTGCCCGCCGTCTGTTTGTAGAACTTCTACGCCCCATAATCACTAGTAAAGCTTGTAAACAAGCTATAAATTTAGCGTGTCCTTATTCTTGACGCAGTGAAAACGAGTCAAATTTAAGCTTCCCAGAGCTTGATACATAAAACAGATAGTTGATTTATGTTTTATGTTTTCTGAAGTTGCTGTTGATTCTACGAATTGGTATCGGTAGCCAAAAAATTTGTGTTGTTGTCGAGTCCGATACAAAACCAACAGTGAATAAATCATCACCTAATCACGACCGAAACCTGCGAAGGAGACCAATCCCATTGATTCGCGATAGAGACAATCAACACAAATATCGGCATGACAATGATTGACCTCTGACCCGGTAAACAATAACAAGGATCGCCCAATTTCTCAGCGGTGGTAAATGAGTTTAACTGGTTGCACGGTGTTAAACTTTATTATAGCACCTGCCAATTTGTTATAATCATGAAGGTTGTCTAGTTTTACCACATAAAATGTTCTACAAGGATTTTCATAGAGTTTGACTCAATGCCAAGAGTTAAAACAAGAGGGGAATTTTATTGCATGATTCAAACTAGTCTACTCCAAATAAAGACACACAGTTTCCACTCATGTTCTAACATTTAATATCCCAGCTGGCTAGTGCCAAAAAAGTTAAAGTCCAGCCCTGATAATATTTAACTGGCAAAGAATGAGAATAAACAATATGAATTTTTGTTTTAACTATCCTATACCGTCTGAAAAGTATTTGACGGTGGGACTAAGTGGACTTTCAAATCCTTGAAAGTACTTATTAAACAGAGGTTTATTTAATCAATTAATAACAGTTGAACTGTGATAATCCCTATTCAATCCTGTGTAAGGCAGGAAACTAATTGACCCATTACTCAAAATAGCAATTTGGCAAAAATATCAAGGTATCATTTACCATGGAAATAGTAGATGAGAATCACAACGAAATCGATCGCCTGTGACTAATCCCTCTTATCTATTCTTCATTACAAAGGAAGAGGACTCAACAAATTCCCTTTTGAGAACACTCATATTGCCGCCATCAGCGTGATTTGGTAGCATAACTGGAAATTCATAGCGATAAATCTTTGCGAACAAACAAATTTTGAACCTGTTGTTGTGACCTTGGTTGATAAAGCGCACTTTTAACATTCATTTAGACTGGATTCTATAAACATTTGCAACAAGTTTCTGCATTTTCAGATGCAGAGAAGTCAAAACAATACAAATATTGGGAAATTTAATCAAAATATGTTGTATTTTTGACTAAAGGCACTTTTAAAAAAGATTTACATTTTGTAAGGATAATCGTATTTTCGCTGACCCTAAATGTAATTAAAATGTATAAAACAAGTTGTTCCGGTTGTTTCCGGAAAATGGGAACAGATTCTATCATAAGACAAACGGAAAATCAAGTTTTATCAAATTGCCTTCATATGTGCACAAGACCTCCCCATAGGTAAATTTGCCCCTAAATGTTTCAAATATATGACTTTCTACTTCCGATTTTGGTAATACATCCTTTCCACAAGGCATTATTTTTGGCTATGTTATCCCATCTGTCCCATAATGCATTGATATTTCCCGCCCTTTCCTGCTCACAAGGCCTCATTTAGTCCATAAGCAATGGTCGCTTGACTGCAGCCTTAGAATTGAAAATGTCATGTCATAGAAATGTTACGTCACCGATGGGCGATGACCATCGTGTTGGGATATAATCCAGAGGATTATGATATAACATTCTTAGTCAGTGGGAGTGGTCTAGTTCCTAGACACATTTCTGATTGGACAATCGCATGATTTCGGGTGCCGTCTATCAGGCCGTAGACGACCCCACGTCATCATGCGTCTTGATAATGTGTAACACGCATGTAGGTGTGCGTATGTATCGCGCTGGATGCGTAGACTAGTGCGAAATACGCGAACGCGCTAGCAGTACGCGCAACAGAATACGTGGAAGTTGTAAACAAGTTTCGTTCATTTATAATGAGGGGAGTTTTTATGACGGTAACTTAATTTTTGCTTTAAAAAAATTGTTTACAGTTATTAAAATAATATTTAACTGACTAAGAATGAGAATAAGCGATAGGAATTTTTTATTTTGCCTATCCTCTACCTTGATGAGCGACAGGCAGGTCCAATATTTTTATCGTAGTGGATACGGCTGCGCCGGCATCCACTACTCAAAATATTGGACCTGCCTGTCGCCTATCACACGGTAGAGGATAGGCAAAAAAAAATTCCTATCGCTTATTCTCTAAATAGCGTTGAAGTGTGTTTGGAACTTTGATGATGGTTCGTTGTGATTCCTTCTCATCTATTATTTCCATGCATTTACAAAATTATCCATATCTTGAAAAGTATTGATGCTATTTATATAATTTTGGTACCATCTTAAAGCTTATTGTCTAGTGCTTAAATTTGTATTCAAATCATGAAATATCAAAAATGTGACATGTTCCTGGATTTGTCATGACACAAATATAGGTTAATTGAACTCAAGCAATACTGAACCAGACATAATCATGTAATCACCAAATTCATTGGGTTCAATTTCAATCTTCAAGCTCACATATACATACCTGCCAACCCTAAAACCTCACAAATAGGGACAAATGGGAGAAAAAATCTGAAAATAGGGACATTCCTGAATTTCCTATATATTACTATAGTCATATTTTTGCAAAAATAGGGACACATGGTAAAATCGCTCTCTTTTATGCTTTTTGTTTCAGTAAAAATTGGGACAGTCCCTATTAAATAGGAACATTTGGCAGGTATGCAAATGTTGCACTCCAGTTGTAGAGTCACAGGACTAATGCTTCCACCCAAATGATACAGATGCTGATGATGACAAGTCAATCATCTTCTGAAAACTTTGCTGTGAGGGCCACAAATGTCAACTTCCAAAAGTCTCATTTTTTGTTGAATCACTAATAATGTGTGGGTTATCCAACTGGAGTTTTTGGAATGCTTTGATAGATACTATAGAAATATCATCTTTAAAGTGCTAAGTTTGCTTTAACCCCATGAGAACTACCTGCTGATTGGCCAAAAAGAAGTTTTCATTATCAATTTGACCAATCAGCAACATTGTTAGAATAATTTCATCACGACAGCTCCATTCTGATTGGTGATTCAAGTGAAGATATCATGTAATTAACCAATCAGAAGCAATGTTAGTTCGGCAGGTAGTGCTCAATTTAATGTGAATAATTTTACATGGATGGCAATTTGGTCCACAATATGTGACACTTTATCACAAAAAAAGAAGGAATAATTATATGAAACACGTACACACACAAACAAACTGTGGTTCTGGAGCAGGGACATAGCTACAGCGGGCGGCAGAGCCCAGCACTCAGATTTAGAGCCCACCACTGATAAACAATTTAAGCTCTAGCACCCAGTACTCACTCAAAAATGGTCAAATCACATAGAATTTGGCTAAATTTAGGCAATTTTAACAAAATTGTCAATTTTCACAAAAAAATCCCTCAAAATACCACCCGGTACTAAAAATTCTCTAGCTGGTCGCATGTCATAAGTTGGGTACAATTTCCATTACATGGTCAAAAATGACAAAAAATGTATTTTTTGATATGTTGTATATTGACAACCTAGTAATTAACACCATTTTTAACTTAACACATGCTTAAGTTTTGAGATAATGCTTAATTACTAATTAATTAATACACAAGCGTCTATATAAATCTCAATTTTCAAATGCATTTTTCTTAAATCGGCCCTCAATTACAAAAATGACTGTAAAATTTTTATTTTATGCAAGAATGTCATCAGATTTGGAGGATATGTTCTCAATACATTAATGCACTATTTAAAATAATTGCAAAGGTCAATGACATTTTTACGAGTAATTAGCGAGACAAGTATTCTATTATTGCTAATTGGTTATGAAAAAGATTGGAAAATGTGTTTTCCAAAAAATAGAATGCATAACTTGAAATTAGTCTTTGTTCAAGTTTTTGGGCTTGATTGTCACAGAATACGAAAAAGGTCTAAAAACACAATAAAAAAACATGTTTTGGGCCCTTATTTCCATAAATTGAACGAAAATTAAAATTGTACTCCCATTGCCAGTTAGGACTAACTAAAGGATTAGGATTTATATTTTTTTAATCCAAAAAAATTAGTTCTGTATTTTTCTGGAATGGGGAGTAATTGTCTCAAATATCTGCATGTTTGTTTGCATGCCCTGTGTTACAGAGGAAGGTTAGAGTCCTTGCCTGTAATGAATAGGTCTGGGTTCAATCACTGGCAATCTGGGTCACTAACTGGAGTATTGGGGTAATTATTTAAAGCCATGGATGATCTAAAAATATGAAATTGGTTAGTTAATTTTATTCAAACCTGATTTGTTGGCATATTTGTAATGCTTACACATGTCTAAACTTGCACCTAAATGAAATCAGGCAAATAATGACTTTAAGTTTAAGTCCCCCTATAGAACTCTGTGTTAATGCTCTGCGTGCTAGCCATGCGCTTCAATGGAAAAAGTTCAAGTTTTGAAATATTTTCTCAAAATATCAAGAGCTATCTTAAGAACTACTGAATCAATACTAGGCTTGTTTGTACTCATTTCCATGCATTTTTCACGCTGATTCCAAATATGGTCATGAAAATTTGCATTTCTGAAATTTTTGAATTTTAAAAAAAATTTTGAAACTTGTCGTCTGCAGTCGACACCCGCGTGCAGAGAGTTAAGCTTAAAGGAAGTGTATGGCAATCACAACATTATGACAACATAATGTTAGAAAAATGTTATGGTCAATATGAGTTTGTTTAAAATAAAACCATGTGATTTGTGCCTGATAATTATTTTTCTAACATATAAGACATAATGTTGTGATTGCCGTACACTTCCTTTAAACGCCCATAATAACCAGCGGGGGTTTCTTTCACTTTACCTTGTTATTTCAGCTCAGAAACCCTTCCCAGCAGTTATTACTAATATTATTTCACCATATTGGGTGAAGAATAACAAATTTAAAATTTGGGAAAATAAGTTATTTCTGTGATAGAATATGTATCAAGGTTGATATGGGAGCATTATTACTGATACTGTGACATTTCCACAAATCAGAACAATTACCAACATTATCCTAATTATCTGACATTGGACAACAGGCCTACTCACTTGTTAAGAAGCCTGGCATAATTATTCCTTTGTCTTGATCTCAGGTTCTTCTCACACCACTGCTGATATCGATCTGTCGCTGTCTTCGCTACATTGGTAACTACTACTCTGCACTCTCGCACGATTCGTCTGAGAAGCGCCACCACTTCAAGTTCACTCCGAGGTCTGAACAGGGTTTGAAGCTTACATTCCTTGCAAAATGATTGTAGTGAATCTACATCAGAGAAAGCATTTAAGCACCTATGGAGTGGAGAAACATATGAGGAATTAAATCACTCTTATAATCCGCACAAAATATGTTACTTTTCATTAACCAAATCATTAGTCAAATTCCAGGATGGTAATAAGGAAAATTTGATCCATTATATGAGACCAAAAACTCATCAACATTGAAAAAAAATAGGAGGGAAATGAGGTTGTCGATCGGGTTACGGACCTTTAAGCAGTAAAATATCAAAAACATTGGGAGTCAATTCAGAAACATATTACCTACTAAATAGAGCTGCATTATGAACCATTGTGGAAGTGAAGATTAAATTAAGGTTCAGGTCAGTAGACTGCCAGTTGCATTCCTAAAAATCTAGAATTTCATAAATTTGTACTCTTTGATGTGCAAGCACAGATATTGGAAGTGGTGCAAGCTATTTTAACAATAAAACTTTTTTGAAAATAGCAAAATACCCCGGGAAAATACCTTATTAACTCAGAAATATTCTGCTCATTAGCACTCCCTGCTAGCATCAAATGTGCTGATGAATACACGGATGATGTCATGAAGTTTTCCTCTGTGTAGGTGCACCATGGGATATGTTCTAATGCATGATGGGATGGGTGACTGAGGTCAATCCATGAGGTCAACCTGGCGATGTAATCAGTAAGTTCTGATTTCAGTCTTGACAAAGGATGAAAGACTGATGTGTAGCTGGTTGATAAACACATAAGCTTGTCAAGAATAACCTGTGACAAAACAAAGCAAAGACATGGCAACATTGATTTCATTGTGTTCCACAGTACTGAAGTTAATTTTTCATTACTTCTGTGGTCCGAGCTGTGCGCCAAGCGTAGACGAGCGTACACACAGAAGAAATAAACAATCACGCTGATTGGCTGATCAACACACTTGACAACTAGCCGGTTGACCCATTGGTCTTTGGCGCGTCGCATAGCAGGCGACCTTGTCACTTCTACGCGATCGCAATTCACCAGCGTGTACCCGGACCACGGAAGTAATAAAAAATTAACTATAGTACTGAATGATCTCCACTGAATAAAAACAACTGAATGATCATTCATTTAAGTTGGAGTTGACCTTTTCCCCTTTAAATTTTAGCTAGCAGTATGCTTAATTTACAAAACAAAAAATCATGTCTCCTCCATAGTTGGCTTGATTCCACTCACCCCACATGAACCGGAGTGAGCGGAATTAAACTGGCTGCAGGCACATTCTCCGATAAAGTGTTCAAAATGCCAAATCTATGTCGTTCGCATATAAATGATTATAGGTACTTTTCATTGGTGGTATCATACCCTAATTATAAAGTATAAAACATCACAACACAGTTTATTAAATTTTTCCAACAGGTCTTTGAGACTATGTCGCCAATATAGTTAACAGATACATTACCATATTTCTTATGGATAACAAACTGTGAAATAATTGGCTAGATGAATGTTCTCATATATATGTGATGGCTCAAGCAGGCTCCAGAGTTATATTATATATGTGGTACATAAAGCAATGGTTTAAAGTTTTAAAAAAATCAGGTCTATTAATGGTTAAAAGTCCTGACGTTACGTTCATGTCGTCACAGATACATTGCCTAAATTCTACTCACCTCGGAAAAAATGCTGTGATAAATGAAGCCAACTACTATACCAGACTTTTAAAGTACATTAGGTGATGACTGATCAAGTATGGGTATTAGCTCGTTAAGTTTTTACACTTGCACGATTAAGACAAAGGTGGGAAAGGGCTTAACAGATACGTTACCACAGATACGTTACCCCCAATACGTAGAAGTAATAATGCTAAAAAATGAAGTATTGTTTAAAAATCACCCATACATTGTTTCGTGTTCTGACACTATTTAAGTTTACGATTCTGAATGGTGGTTGGCATTTTGTCATTCCTGAGACCAAACTTGAACACTTTATCAGAGAATGTACCTGCAGAAGACCTGTTAGTGATATCTAGCTGGTTTTGTTGATTTTTTGGGAAAAATTTAGTCAAGATTACATTTCAAAATGTATGGTACCTAGCTTAATATGAGGATCAATAATGTGATAAGAAAGCAAGGTCCGCACATTACGTTATTAAGCAATGTGGGTGACTCGCATAAGTCTTCAGGTTCCATGTCCATGCGGAATCTAAACATACATACTGCATATCATGGGTAGGTACATTTTGCATGCAGGATCTATGCATATAGACTGCATGGGTAGGTACGTTTTCTTCAGACTCCAGAGTTAGAGTCCCAAATAGACTGCATGGGTGGGTACATTTTTCTGCTATGGATTAGTTGTAAAACATGGCATCAGACCCAACAAGGGCCACTAAGCAATTGAAGGTAAGCATGATTACTGAATAGAGGCCGTCAGCGTGACGTCATATGCCGCCATCTTGTGGGTACACGCTGTGATGGTCGTTCGATCTCCATGCGTGGACAGCAAAATCACCACGTTGATGCTTGATAACAGCTGCGTGGCAAGATGCGCCCTGCGCGTAGTGTCCGACTCATGAACACACAGATCATTTGTATCCACAAGATGGCGAAAGGCTGACGGCCTCTATACAATTAGACTTTTGTATTTAAAATCCACACTATCCCTGTGGAAGATTTAGGAAATGTCTACGACAGGGAGAATAAGAATTTCAAAATGGAATGAAAGCATTAGGCAGCTCCATTTGAAACTTACTGGAAGATTCAGGTTGAATCTTTCTCAGAGGGTGCATGAATTCAAATGGCTGCCTAATGTGTTCATTCCATTTGAAATTCATACTCCCCCTGTAGAAGATATTACTCCCCTGTAGAAGAATGGAATAGCCGATTATAACACTTACAGAGCCTTTACTACTGCAAACATCCTTTCTTGGTCCTACACATACACACAAAACAGATGACACTAAGAGAACATAGTTTGCAATGTCTTTGGAAATGTTCAAGATGTCAATCTCTCCATGGCTGATGTGATCTCGCAATCTTGGCCCCTCTTGGTGCTCAAGAAGATCCAGAAGCATTTCCTGTGGCATAAGTAGAATTGGAGACAAAGATAGATTGAATCTTATTGTTCATTTCTGACATTACTTTTTTCAAAGTTTAAAACTAAATTGAAAAAGAAATATGATAAAATGCACATGTACATAGAGAATAATGACTCTAATGGCGAAGTGTTTTATGTAAAATACAAAAGATCCTCTAATACTTAAAGGTGACTGAGGCAATACCCATTAATAACTTGCTTTTAGACAATGTCAAGCTGGTCATATTTATATATTGCTTCGCCATACAATTCATACATTCACACCTCTAAAAATCTTTTTGAGATTCTGAACCATGAAAGGAGCAATCATGTGTTTCAAAAGATGAATTGACTTGTACCTGGTAGTATGCGTGCATCATCGCAATTTCCATTGTATTTGCCTGGCAGTATGCGAGTGCATCATGGCCTGTGGTTAAAAAAACCACCACATCACAATAAGGGCTATTGAACAGTGTAGTGGTGGTATGCAGTTTGCTCAAGCATATCAATATACCAGTCCCTTACCTTTGTTGATAAACATTGAGGTCAACTCATCTATATAAGTAGGCATATCACCTCAAAAATAATCGCAGCAGAAACATGTTATTTAATGTTCCTACATTATTGAGCTTTATTAAAGCATCAAAAATCAAAAAACAGAATTGAAATCGGTCAATGCATTGTGACGTAGTGTCAATTTAAAGATGCTCGTAGATGGAATGAAATCCTGCCACAAATGGCTGTAATGACAAAATTGGCACATTTTAAGATTTTGAAGGTATATTTGGACGCTTGCTTGAAAAAGCAGCATTAATTTAAATATCACATGTTAAATGCATATCTTTCCTGACTTCGTTACAGAAAACAAAATTAAAAAATCTATCATTGAATAATTATAATAAATTAACCAAATATACTATTTTAGCAATTTCGCCAATCTGCAGACAAATTAAATCTCAAAAATGACTAAGTTCAGCTAATTAATATGCAAAATTGATGCCAATAGAAAACCGTACATGATATAAAGGTGCGGTTTTTTTTGCACACATATGTATAGAGGGTATTCATTACTACGTCATTGATGTGATTGCTCATGCATAAAATTCCTCCACATAGGTTGTTTAGCTTAATCGGGAGAGTGACCTCTTGAAATGATGATCACAGTTATCTTTGAGTTATTACAGTGAGGCCCACGTACAATGTTCAACACAAAGTGAACAATGCTATAACTTGGAGGACAAACAAACCAACACCGCCAAATTCGACTGATATGTGTACAACGTGGGAAGCGATGGGGAAATTGAACACTTGTTGTCTGATCATGCATGTGTTTATGGTTCGGGTAGCGGTTACTTAGCAACTCTCGTTCCGCTTGGGTTTATTGCATACACTCTATACAAAGTTCTTTCAATTGATAACAAAAAATACACAAAAAGTAATTAATTATGCAAATTAGGTAATTACAGCTAATTATGTATTTATGATATTATTATGCAAATTAGGCATGAGTAATTTTAGGTTTTTTTTCAATATTTAATGAACGTCTGTTCATTTCATCATAAATTTTTTCAGTTTGATCTTGTTTTGAGGTTGAATAATTGAACTGCAGTTAATTATTTAAAAACAATACAAAAAAAATAAAAGTTTGACATTTTGACGGTGTCTGGAATATAATTTTCATTTTTACTGTAAACATGGTATGTGTCACCATTACTCAAAGCCAAGTCCGAAAAGTAAAAATTAAAATTCAGTTGCAATGAGACTTTAAATTAACATTTTGTCATCTGGATTAACATGGGAGGATAATCGGTAAAAGCAAATGCCATTTTACTGTACCGCGTATACAAAAATAGTATGGCCTTGGACACACACAATGGCTTAGAGCTATTGTGGTTTGGAAAATTACTCCCTAAAAATATCATTGATTAATGTTTTGCTTCAACTAGTTTTAGGGAAGTGTTTCATTCAAGTTGTCGACGGAATTAATTTACATCCTAAGAAAGATTAGTATTTCAGCTAAATGGTGGTAGTTCCTTTACTTCAATAGGCCTATATTTACTGATTTATGAGCGATCTTCAAAAATCCATAAAACAGGCAGTAGCTCTTAAACAAAACAATATTTTTATTTAAGGACCCGATGTTAGCCTCGGAAAGGCTTCACACACCATATATTAAAAATTTAAACAATTTGGATAAATGAAGCATATGAAGAAATTCATTTATCGACATGGATGTTTTCTAAAATTGGCCAAATTTGAAGCGCGCCCTTTTCAATTCACTGTTATGCTTGCATGCACAGTGTAGCAGAATTATTGTGCAGCCACTGTGACATACCTAATATAAGGAAGGAAGAAGTGGACATCACAGATTGAACAGAGTACAAAATAGATCTTACCATAAAAGACATGCCAACTCTTTGTACTAATAAATTGTCTGTATCATCAGGAAGAGCAGGACACATCATCTGAATGTAGAGAAAAAAAACAGCATTTTTTGTTGAAACTTTTTTACGAAATAGGTAGGTGGGAATTAGTACAATGAATGCTTGCTGAAGACAAAGAGATTGGAGGAGAGCATGGCCTAGCTGTGAATCCAAGGGTCAAGGGTTCGAATCCCAGGTCCGCCTGAGCTCGGCCGGCTCTTTGTGTCCTTGACTCTTCACTCTACTTGCTTAGTGCTTCGGAGGGCACTTTAAGCTGTCGGTCCCGTGTACATGCATATTTTCTCACATTAATGTAGTGTGCACGTTAAAGAACGTCACAGGCTATTCAAAAAGAGCAGGGGATCATCCCGGTACTGTTGATTGTACTTCAAAAATACACTCATCTACTCTAGGTTCCAGAGTAAAAATAAGTACAGCTTGTTTGTACGCAGTGCGATAATACTCATACATATGAGGGAGGCACTTATAAGGAAGAAGAAGAAGAAGATGGGATAGATCAACTTACGAACCACAACAACATATATTATATGTGCAGTATTTGACTTAAATCAGTGCTTCTGCATCCTTTTCTCTAGGCATTCTACCAATATATTAATAAATCATAAACTCTGCATAGAGATGTATAGGTTTATGAAGTTTCTTTAATTTTACAAGAAAAGGAAATGATCCCTTGATGTCAAAACTAAAGTGCCAGAGGACAGAGCAGCGTACCAGTTAATTAACAGTAAAGTTAACAGTGAAATCATAATTTATTTTGTGTTACTATTGAACTATGAGTGGATGGAATATGGTGTGTTCATGCCCCCTCCCAAATTCATATAACATGATTTTGAGATGAAAATACACTAATTGGTCTCCAGGTATAGTTCACAAAGATATAGTTATAACATCTACAACATGTTTCAGGATTCTTAATCATCTTTATTCATATCTCACCTCATCAAAAGTAGTAAATAGGATGGTAGACTGAAAAATAAAAGTAAAAGTAAATATGTGAAATAGCGAGCATTGTTGTGATATGGGTTATATTATTTTTAATTCCTGGGCCTAC
This sequence comes from Amphiura filiformis, assembly GCF_039555335.1. Taxonomy (NCBI): domain Eukaryota; kingdom Metazoa; phylum Echinodermata; class Ophiuroidea; order Amphilepidida; family Amphiuridae; genus Amphiura; species Amphiura filiformis. The sequence goes on from NW_027305527.1 coordinate 363,700, forward strand.
TCTGAAAGGACTAGAATTTGCATTTGAGCCATTTATAATTGCATGTACATTTGCCCAATAAAATTAAAATTCTGTTTAAAGGTTTTTTGGTACGGTAAAGCACTGAAGCTTAAGGTAGCCTAACAGTTGTGTTTGACTCATGATCTCAAGCTTGTGTCTTCCCAACCCACCATGACCAACATGTGTCCTTGAACAAAACAATATCTGTTACCAAGTTCAAGTTCAAATTTATTTCACCATCATCATATTATATGTTGATTGTCTCACTTCTCCCATGTGTAAATTAGGGAGCTGTTAGTTGTAGTCATGCTGGTACCATTATTGTTGTAATATATCCTAATAGCAGCAGAATAAAGCACATGCCTACATTTATTTATTTATTATCCAATCATACTTACCTCGGCTGTTAAGACACAGTGTGGACACCCATTAGCTGATGCAAACACCTGTCTCAAACTCTGCTCTAATTGAGTCAGTAAAAGCACCACACAAATACCATACCTGTATCACACAAAATACATGCAATCAACAAAGATTGTATATAGAAGGCAGACACCTTGTATACCATCCACGCTAGAAAATGGGGATCGACATGGAATACCATTTATACTCAAAAAAAGTATGTTATTGATTGGGACTATGATTTATTTCTCCCTCCCCCAACAGAATGGAGGGTACTATGAACTAAGATGTTGAGTGTATCTTTTTAACCATGAATAGCTTAACCCTAATCGCCTAAGGGCTTTTTGGTGACAGGAAGGGAAAGAAGGAAGGAATAAAGAGAGAAAAGAAGGAAAGAAGTTGTTTGCTCTGGGTGGGATTCAAACCCGAGACCCCTCGCATGCCAGGCACTGTGTTGGCGACACTTCGCCACAGGTCTTGGGCTTTGCTGGCCAGCGAAACCGTGCCTATATATCACTTAGGGCGATTGCGTCATCACACCACGTGGTGATGCATGCACTGAACAGCGCATATATCAAGTAGTATTTTGTAGTATACCGTCCTGTTAGGGTTAAGGAAGCCTATATTGAGTTTCGATAGTGGTAACCTAACCCTAACCGCCTAAGGGCTTTTTGGCGACGGGAAGGGAAAGAAGGAAGGAATAAAGAGAGAAAAGAAGGAAAGAAGTTGTTTGCTCTGGGTGGGATTCGAACCCGAGACCCCTCGCATGCCAGGCACTGGGTCGGCGATACTTTGCCACGGGTCTTGGGCTTCGCTGGCCAGCGAAACCGTGCCTATATATCTCTTCGGACTATTGCGTCATCCCACCATATGTACTGCCTGCCCCTACACCGCGTTCATCCAGTAGTATTTTGTAGTATACCATCCTGTTAGGGTTAAGGAAGCCTATATTGAGTTTCGATAGTGGTAACCTAACCCTAACCGCCTAAGGGCTTTTTGGCGACGGGAAGGGAAAGAAGGAAGGAATAAAGAGAGAAAAGAAGGAAAGAAGTTGTTTGCTCTGGGTGGGATTCGAACCCGAGACCCCTCGCATGCCAGGCACTGTGTCGGCGACACTTTGCCACAGGTCTTGGGCCGCTGGCCAGCGAAACCGTGCCTATATATCACTTAGGGCGATTGCGTCATCACACCCTGTGGGATGCATGCACGAACAGCGCATATATCAAGTAGTATTTTGTAGTATACCATCCTGTTAGGGTTAAGGAAGCCTATATTGAGTTTCGATAGTGGTAACCTAACCCTAACCGCCTAAGGGCTTTTTGGCACGGGAAGGGAAAGAAGGAAGGAATAAAGAGAGAAAAGAAGGAAAGAAGTTGTTTGCTCTGGGTGGGATTCGAACCCGAGACCCCTCGCATGCCAGGCACTGGGTCGGCGATACTTTGCCACAGGTCTTGGGCTTCGCTGGCCAGCGAAACCGTGCCTATATACCACTCAGGGCGATTGCGTCATCACACCACGTGGGATGCATGCACGAACAGCGCATATATCAAGTAGTATTTTGTAGTATACCATCCTGTTAGGGTTAAGGAAGCCTATATTGAGTTTCGATAGTGGTAACCTAACCCTAACCGCCTAAGGGCTTTTTGGCAACGGGAAGGGAAAGAAGGAAGGAATACAGAGAGAAAAGAAGGAAAGAAGTTGTTTGCTCTGGGTGGGATTCGAACCCGAGACACCTCGCATGCCAGGCACTGGGTCGGCGATACTTTGCCACGGGTCTTGGGCTTCGCTGGCCAGTGAAACCGTGCCTATATATCACTTAGGGTGATTGCGTCATCACACCACGTGGGATGCATGCACGAACAGCGCATATATCAAGTAGTATTTTGTAGTATACCATCCTGTTAGGGTTAAGGAAGCCTATATTGAGTTTTGATAGTGGTAACCTAACCCTAACCGCCTAAGGGCTTTTTGGCGATGGGAAGGGAAAGAAGGAAGGAATAAAGAGAGAAAAGAAGGAAATAAGTTGTTTACTCTGGGTGGGATTCGAACCCGAGACCCCTCGCATGCCAGGCACTGGGTCGGCGACACTTTGCCACGGGTCTTGGGCTTCGCTGGCCAGCGAAACCGTGCCTATATATCACTTAGGGCGATTGCGTCATCACACCACGTGGGATGCATGCACTGAACAGCGCATATATCAAGTAGTATTTTGTAGTATACCGTCCTGTTAGGGTTAAGGCGAGTGGGATGATAGGAGCCATACTTTTCAAGTTTCAGTCATTTAGCTAAAAAACTGCGGTGTACTCCTTAATATTAATACTCTGACCTTATTGGAAATGAGTCAAGGAACAAAATAATCCATTTATATTTCCACAAGTCTTGCGATTCTTAATTTAAGGCCAATAATATATCAAAATGAAAGTTTTTGGCATTTTTGTCCTCCATAACAAAATCATGTTGGGATGGGTAAAAATGACACTCATATCAAGGCTTGGGATATCATTTATACCATTCCTTGTATGTGTCAGCTTTATTTGTCTCAATATTTGAGTGCAATCACTACTAGGTCATGCTCCCCTCGGACTCGCTTTAAAGGACCACAGGAATGAGACGACAAAGGAAATACAGTGAGCCTGGACGATTTAGTTTCAACCCAGCTAGAATGACAAATTATGGGCTATAGGCACCTCATTATTGCTAGAAAATGTTCCAACCTTTCTTCTCTGTAATACTGCACTGCCGCATCCCAGTAAGGTAACATCACTTTGGCTATACATATGGAGTTACTAAATAGGTTACTTATCACATCCAGTTCTGTGTCGGTAAAATCTAGGTTGAAAAAAACAACAACAAATAAATATGTTGGTTTGCATATAGAAAACAAAATCGTTATATTAATATAGGATAACCTTTATAAACAAAACCCACATTAACATGTAAATAACCAATGTGTCATTGTCGCATGATGGGCATAAAGAGTGATGTCCAACTACTCAGTGATCACAAACAAGTAAACAGTTTAGAAAAGTCATGTCTTTAAAGATGCCTCATCTTTAAAGATGCCATCATTCTTAAAGGCCGCTATAAATATCTGGAAAACACATTAAGTTAGGAGCTGTGTAAAGTTAGTTGGTATAGAGGTGAACAATAACTAAACATTGGCTTGATTATATTTTAAGCCTACTTAATTGGGTTACCCTTGAAAGTTTGCCTGGTCAACTGGGTCCCTCTTTAACAGCAAAGTACTGGTCTGAATGACAAAACAACAAACAAACAGAAGAAAATATACAAGTAATAACTGTGACAAAAATACAACTGTACCTGGCAGACTATGTTGCAATTCACATATCTGAGGAAAACTCAAAGGTTGTCTGTGTGGTACTATACCACCAGGTATCTTCTTACCAACAATGACTCCTAGACTCGCTGTCAACACTAGCAAGAAACTACTGTATCTGCAAAATTAAAATGAAATAAAAAAATAAGTGAAATATTGTCATTAACCCATCTTGCTCTGTGATTTTCTTCGCTGATCCAAGCAGATGGATCAATAACATCATCAACGCTTTGAGAAAGCCAGAAGGTTTCTGGCGAAACTATCAGCAGAAAAACACAAGTTTTTCATTTGGTCTGTGCAAATTAACTAAAAAATAGCTGATTAATTAACAGATCTGATGAACCTCTTCAATTATGTTCATGACCATATTTGGCATCAGCATGGAACCTGCATTAACACGAGTACACTTTACAAACAAGCCTATTTTGAGATATTGATATTTTGAGAAAATATCACAAAACTTTTTATTTTGAAGCCTATGGCCAGTACGCAGAGCACTAATACTTACCTGACTGAGATTTCTTGTGGAGCAGCAAAGCCATGCCAGACAATATTACGTAGATTCAGACTGGTAGGAGGACCAATCAACACACGTAAACAGAAAACCTGATCAAGAAATAGATAAAAAAAAACATGTAAAAATGAATCTTGCCAACAAATAATCGAGTCATATTCCTGACCATTTCATAACATATCACTTTGAAATCATAAAATACCTCCAAGACTACCTTAAATAAAACCATACAATATGTGACGTGTCATGTCAAAAGGAGACACTTTCGGGCAGGATCGTAAATGGCGAAATAGCCAAAAATCTGTCCGGGGATGATTTATTCACGATTTGGGTTTGTTGCGAGTTTGTGATGTTAATAATGTTAAAAATATTGTCTGTTAGTTTCAGACGGAATATAACTTGTATCTTGTATTTTTTGAGACATTTTTCGAGGTAATTCCTACTCTTTACATTGTCAATAACATTTTTAAAGGCCGATATCTCAATTTCAAATTTTATAATACCATAACTTACGAACGCAATATCTTCGCTTAGGAATGTCCGATTTCAATGGGGAAAACGGCGTTGTGGAGCAAAATATCTCTATATTTAAGATATGTAAAAAACTCAAAATTTATAACCTGCCCAAAAGTGTCTCCTTTTGACATGACACGTCACATATATCAATCAAGTACACTTGATTCAAGGGCTGATACAGACATAAGTTGGTGACAAAAGCCAAGACTATTTTGTGATGTGACTCAAAAGCACACACAGTATAAAAGGGAAATGGTATAATGTAGATATGCCCGCTTCGTCTTCCATGACTACAGAACTACCAGTAGTGTATCAGCCATGCTTCACCAACTGCAATGGCCAACCCTACAGGAACCCAGGCTAAAGTGGAAATGATGTACTGCATCACTTATGGACTTGATATTCCACAGTCCTACCTTGTTTCAACCGTGATGCTACATGGGCACTTAATAAAATATCATGTGCCATTTGCCAGGACAACTGGTTACCAACATTCATTCTTCCCATATGGAATCAGACTCTGGAATGGACTTCCCCAGCAGCTTGTTAACTGCGCTTCCCTGCAATGCTTCAGAGGGCAGGTGCAGTCTGCTTCCAGTTTTTAATGCACCTTAGTTGTAGTTCAGCACTGTAAATTTCCTGCACTCACCTTGCAAAAAGTGCGCTATGTGCAGACTGTACTATATTGGAAGAAGATAACAATTTCAGTATTACACAAATTATGTTTCTTCATAAACCACTGATTACTATGAACTGTCCGATTTAATGTTTGAAGTGCCTTACACAAGGTGCCTGGCACAAGCATTGACAATGGCTAATAGAGGTTATTTATTCCTCCTTAAGCCATGTTGTGGTTACAAATCCATTTGAGTGTACATGCATTGGACACTCGCACAGAGCACCACGTAACTGTTATTGATATTGGCGTGGTGTTTTGCATTTGTGCTTGACAGATCAAATGCTGAAGGCAGCCTAACATGGTATGTACCTATAAAATAGCAGACATGTGACATCACATTGGTTACCTCTATATACCTTTTAACTGGTTAAAATATGTGGCTCTCATAATTGGGTTTTAATAGAGACAGGTCAGAGAAGATATCTCACACTTCCCACAATGCATTTCTTCCATTTCAATTTACTGCACTGATTTACAATCTAGTGTAACATGGGTCGATAGCAATAGAGTGCATCCAGATCTTGCAAAATGTTTATTTCTTGGCATCAACCCATGTTTAGCTAGTCTATTCTCAAAATGAAAACAAAGGGAACCTACTCAAAGTAATAGGAGTGTCATTTGATGTAATAAGGTGATTTGCCATCTTGCAAAGGATTCTGGGAAGAGTAAGATATCTTCTCTGAGACAGGTCATAATCTGGAGTCAATAGGTGGAAGCCAAAATGACTGCTCATACAGTATAAGCTTCTTACCACAAAACATCCAAATATATCTCTCAGCTCTTCTGTGCTTAACAAGTCTTTCAACATAGATGGACAAGGAGAGTTTCTTGTTAAGAATATCTGCAAATGAATGAAAGTAAAATTAAGTGAGAAGATACGGAAAAGTAGAGTTAATAATTGTGAGACAAATAAAATAAACATTTACCAATCTGACTATCTGTGCACATAAAGGAGCAATTACACCAATAGGATGACTCACGCTACACAACTGTTTTTGACACTTTTAGCACTCCTGATATGAGCAAGGAAACCAACTAAGACCATGAAATAAAATCACAGAAATCACTGAAATCTATAAATTTAGGAACTCTGAAATGAACACTGTAATAATCACAAGACAGGAACTTAATCCTCTACACAGGGAGTGTGAATTGATAATAGGGTTACCTGAATGGGTGACTCCATTTGAAACCTTACCCCCCCCCCCGAGTGGGAGATTAAGGTTGTTTTCCATAGGGGACCCCATTAGTGTCCAATGTCATTCCACTAATCACACTGAATCTCACAAATTCGTAATAATCGCACTGAAATGATTAAATATTCAGTCAGTGATGATTCAGTGATTATTGTAGTATTACTCATTTCAGAGTTATTTTAGATTTCACTGATTTTTTTCACTGATTTTATTTCATAGTGAAAGAACTGCAATTCAATGGGATATATCCTTGTTAAGCTACAAATAAATAGATTCCAGTTGGCTTCCTCAAGGTAGTAACATCAGCATGATCAGTGCATGCTCCAGTGAGCACAATAGTAAGTTGCATGCATTAATTCAAAGAACTGGCATGTTAACACACATGAACAAAGGCAGTGAGCACACATACACGATATGGTCATTTTCACAGTAAAGGGTGTAACTTTTGATTTTTAGGGTCAAAATTTCAAACCACTTAAATATGTTTCTGTTTACTGAAATCATGCATAGAAGCAACTTAAATTTCAGTAACATAATGTTTCAAGGCTTAAATCTTTTGATTTCTAATAAAAAAATTGACATTTCCATAACATTTTGGTTAAAATCTAAGAAAAAATGTATTTTACATATGCTCAGAAAATTATGACATGAAAGCTGGAATACATGTAAAATCCCATTCCAAAGTAAGTCAACAGATATAAGTTAAATTTTATACCATGTTTTGCTATGTTTGTAATTGCAGTTTTGAAAATTTTTAACATCAAGTGTCATTTACAATGGAAATTTCCCAACCTTAAACATATTTTTTAAGTTTTAATTGGGTTCCTAAAATAATTTGAATGTCTAACTTCATGTTCAAATACTACTTGATGAAAGGAACCTACCAGCCAAGTTTCACAGAAATTGGAGTTATTTTTAGAATTGGCAGTTCAAGCGATTTGTGTTTCGGAGGCTTCAGTTAACAACACAGGTGATCATAAAAGTAAAATATTTGGCTAACTACTACAAGTTGACATGAAAAAATAGGTAAAAAATATCACAATTACCAATTTTCATGCTTTGCATCTAAGTATTGAATTTCAGTTGTGACAAAAATTAAATTATCACAGCAAGTCATTTTTTTTTGTTTCGGAGGCTTCATGTTAACAATGGTTAAACATTGCAGAAGTATTTTTTTGAAAACAACACTGTTGTGATCATCTAAGCTGTTATTTTCTTGTGTGTATTGAATTAATGATTCTATGCAGCAGATATTGTAGATTAATCACACATTAATTTTTTCACCCATTCATTAAGCATGGTGTTAACTTGCATGTGAAGCCTCCGAAACAGGCTTTCTTGGGTATCAGTATATTTTTCAAACATTAACCATAATATCAATTTTTTTTAAATTTATGACATTCTGCACATATCAAGTAACAATTACAATGCAGATATCAATATGGAACACACCAATTTAGATGTGCAAAGAGGATTGTTGTTTCGGAGGCTTCATTTGTTTCGGAGGCTTCAATTGTTAACGGAAAGTTTGTATTGGGTCCCATTTTCAAACGGTGATATATATCTCCACGATTTAAAAACAAGTGACTTGAGGATCTACTTTGCTACATTTTGATAAATAGATTGGATGAGCTCTTTTATTTATATTTGCCCAAGCTAGCTGAACAGTTTGTTTCGGAGGCTTCAAAAAAGTTAACGGAAAATCGGCTCTTTGAAGTCAAGATTTTATAAAAATTTTAAAAGCTTGCAAATCGACCAATTTTTGTTACCCATTTCAAGTTAAGATATCAACTGTTATGAATCAAGAAGAAGTGAAGAAATAACCAAGAATTATGAACCAAAGCTATACCCACAAAGTTTGTTAACAATTGTTAACGGAAAATGAAGCCTCGAAGCGACAAATATCAAGTCCGGTTCTCAAAAATACAGGGCTGTTCACAATTAAATCTAATGTGGCAGTGTTTACTGAACATATGACCATACTTTCAGGATAAGAAAAATTATCCATGAACTAACTGAAGAAATCACAGGGTTTTACAAAAATGTTACTGTTTTTTATAGTTTTTCAAAATGGCAATATTAAGTACATTTAAGCCTGCTAAAACTGAACGCAGTAACTCCCAAAGATGATTATGCTACCCAAGGTAGCTGCTAACTAGGTGACTTATGTGGCCAAAAATCATGGAATTCTGTGGCTTTATTAGAACACTACGGATCAAAATGTTAAAAATCCAAAGTTACACCCTTTACCATGAAAATGACCATATGCCTTGAGGAAGCCAAATGGATTATTATCATGATTATAGACTTACATCTCCTAATGATCTTTCTAAAGCAGCAGTCAGCAGCATTAGGCACACAGAATTACCAACTGATACATTACTTCTTACAGCTTCAAGGCTCTCAATGAAAACCTGTACAGAAGTGAAAAAAATATGTGAAGATCTAGTTTCTCCCTATGAATTGGCGAATTACACGTTTGGACCATTTTGAAGCACAGTGACTAGGATGACACCATTGCGTGCTATAATGGATACACCGCAGTGGTCTACATGTAGGATGACACCATTGTGTGCTATAATAGATACACCCCATTGGCCTAGGATGACACTTTTATGTGATACAATGGATACACCCTGGCAGCGGCTTAGTGGATACATCTCAGTGACCCAGACTGTGCCTTTGAATTTGCAATACAATTACTTCAATGTATTATTACAACACTTTCTTTTTCACTTTACCTCAGCCATTCCTGTCCATTGTAATTGTTCATAATATCTAAGTTTAAACTCTTCCATTGACAATGATGCGACATGACTATGTACAGCCTGGCATACCGGTGCTAATCTTCTTACAAGCTCCTCAAACTTATTAGCATCAGCAGTAATATCTGAAAGAATATAAAAGCACATACTGGTGTTCAACGTCATCATCCAAATAATGTTCAAAACTAATCAAGCAAAATGTGGTAAATGCTTTTAAGAAAGCCATTGAAAGTATTACCATTTTAAAACATAAGGACATTTTGTCATAATTTTTTCTTACTAAAACATTTCAAAGAGTTCACTTTCGACAACACTGAGCTATTATTTGTGATAAGATAACTCAAAATCCTTTTGATTTTTCACATTCAAATATTTTTCATTGATACAATGTACATGTGAAATCAGGCCTTTATTGGAATAAGCTTAAAAGTTTTGCAGGTCCTCCAGGTCTGTCTAACAAGTTCATAAACACAAAAAGTTTAAGAAATCCAGGACCATATCCTTTTAAGGGCATCTGGGCCAAGAATCCAGGTCTGTGTATAATTATTTCTTACTTTTATGACAGCTGAATATTAAACTGTACATATATGTATGTATGTGCGGTACTTACCAATTCCATGAAAAACAACTGTCTCTAGATAACCCCACTGTAAATATCCATCTTCATCCAAACACATCTTCAATAGCATTTCTTCTTCCTCTTGACTCACAGTTGCTGACCCTATTTCACAGATAAGTTGGTGTACTTTGGCTGAGATAAAACTCTTGGTACTTGAGATATTTAAGGCTTCCATTTTTCTTCCAGAGGCATAAATAAAACCTACAAAATTAAGACCAACAAGTCAAAATTGTTACAAAAAAGTTACAATACTTGAGTTATTTTACCAACATTTTAGCTAATTGTAAAAGAAGTGTAAAACACAGGAAGAAACAACCCTCCAATAATAACATGAGAAACTATTTACTTCCAAAAAAATGAGTCAAAAAGCACATTTGGAAACAGACAGAGACAGTTTGGTGAATTCAGGAAGGTGACCCAAAGGTGAGGTGCAAGGACCTTTTTATGCATCAAATCAAGCATGAGCATAGGACCTTACAAGTGCAAAATACACACTGGATGGGTATAAGCCAAATTTATACTTGATCACTTTAGCAGAAAAGTGATTCTCAAACATGCTCAGTTTGAAGGACCTTTTGAGGCATCAAGTCAAGCGTGAGCATGGACCTTGAGCAAAATAATACGCTCTAGATGGGTAAACCAAATTTATACTCAATCGCTTTAACAGAAAAGTGATTCTCAAACATGCTCAGTGTTAACTTCCATTTTCAGAGCGTCAAGCCGATCAATTGATACAAATTGCCGAGGCAAAATCAATGTTGATTTTGCGAGTTGATGCAACTCCTGAGTGATGCTGCCTTGTCACATGAATGCATCAACCAATCATTTCCTCTCAACTGGTTTTAATTAATTTACCGTTATCAGTCATTAACTTTCGGAGATGAATTTAATTAATCTGTTCTAAAATTTTGTGGCCTTTTTTACTTGTCGTCTGCAATGGCAATGGATTAGTCCCACTTGGTCCAATCCCATTTGGTCCAATCCTACTTAGTTTAATCCCATTTGGTCCATTCCCACTTGGTCCAGTTCCCACTTGGTCCAATCCCATTTGGTCCAATCCAACTAGGGCCATGTCCCACTTGATCCATGTCCCACTAGGGCCATGTCCCACTAGGTCTATGTCCCACTTGGGCCATGTCCCACTAGGGCGACGTCCCACTAGGGCCATGTCCCACTAGGGCCATGTCCCACTAGGTCCATGTCCCACTAGGGCCATGTCCCACTAGGTCCATGTCCCACTAGGCCCATGTCCCACTAGGGCCATGTCCCACTTAGGCCATGTCCCATTTGGACCAATTCATAGGCCTATGTGTACATGAAAAGATGACAGAACAGAAAGGAAAAATGAGATAAGAAAGAAAGAAAAGGAAGAATAAGGCTGATGAAGAGGGAGAAGAATAGACAGGGGAAGGAAAAGAGAAAGAAGCAGCAGGACAAAGTAAGGAGATAGAGATTGAAGAAGGCCGGTACTGTTTGCCAACATAATGATGGAGAATGGAAATGATCCATAAATGATGATCTTATCTAGTATAATTATCCCTAGTGGGACATGGACCTAGTGGGACATGGACCTAGTGGGACATGGACCTAGTGGGACATGGACCTAGTGGGACATGGCCCTAGTGGGACATGGCCCAAGTGGGACATGGCCCAAGTGGGACATGGCCTAAGTGGGACATGGCCCTAGTGGGACATGGCCTAAGTGTGAAATGGCCTAAGTGGGACATGGACTCAGTGGGACATGGTCTAACTGGGACTGGACCAAGTGAGATTTGGACCAAATGGGATTGGTCTAAGTGGGATTGGACCAAATGGGATTGGATCATGGATAGACATTCCTGGCACTGTTGAAAAATTTTTAAAAATCTGGTTTGTAAAATTGCTCAGAAACCACTCTTTTATGCCAAATAACTTGATAAATATGTCACTTCTAATTGCCGTTAATTGGGTACCGGTACCGGTAATTTTTTTTAAAGTGAGGATCATTCTTAAAAAAAACACACCTTCTAGTAAAATGAGTGTTTTGAGACCCTATAATCCCAGATCCACACAGATCCTTTTTTGCTTTTCAAAACCACTCTGCATCCGCACTTTCTTCATGCGGATGCTTGCAAGTAAATTCTGAATCAGATTATGTTTGCGACATATGTATACATGTACAGCCTCCGAGTAAACACTAGGTATGTGCATGTGCTGTGTTGCGAGTGCTACTTGACAGCTTTATAATCCCTATTCATGTTACGTGCATCACGCTATTGTGGACCATCCTTCTGATATTTGAGTGTTTGGACAAGCGGAACGGTCTTTTGTCTACCTCTCTGTTTGTAAATAGACGAAGAAGTCAAAATTGTCATCCTCGCCGAATACTATATTTACTAAAGAAAGTCAGCGTAATAATACCATTCCTATTATTAATATTAGTGCATGTAGTTTGGCACTGAAAGCAGTAATGCCAACGCGCGCCACGCCTTAGGCGCACAATTGGGCTACTTGGCGATCACTTGCCGCTACTCTAAAAAGCATGCCGCTACTTGCCATAAAATTGGGCTACTTTTGCCAGTCTCTGGCCGCGGCAGTAGTTTTGATGTATTTTCCTTTCAATTTAGCCGATTTATAAAGGTTTTGAGTCTCTGAAGCTCCAAATTGCAATTACAATGGGTTTTGTGACCATTTATTGATCGGTCAGTTACCGTACTTCCCAGTAAGTATCGGAAGTTTTAAAGAGAAGTGCTTTTCCGCACTGGGTGTTTAGCGTTCTAAATTCGGGTAAATCCGCCCAAATATCCAGTATTGGGCACTTTTTTTGAAGCTTACAAAATTGGGCTACTTGAGAATCCTTTACCGCGGCCTGGCGAGTCAATGCTGAAAAGTTTTGGCAACACCGACTGAAAGTGGGCCAAGCACAAAACAGAAAGAAACAGAGCGCAGTACAACCAGTCAAGTCCCAGTGTATTGTATGATGTAAGTTCTCGCATATTCATGAGGGTTGATTGTTCGATCGTGCCGTGTCTAGTAACAATCATGGCAGCGCTGCATGCCTTTGCGTAGGGTACGCGATAGCGTTGAACTGCATGCTTTCGCGATTACGCGATAGGCTGTGAAAATATGCGGTATGCGGTAATTGCGTAGCAGTGTTGCCTGTCGCATTTAATGGAACAATCGTCCCTCATTATTGGGTGATGCTGAGACTTTGACTGGTTGTGGTTGCACACGCTGTTTCTTTCTCCTCTCTGTGGGGCCAAAGTCAGCAGGCCTACTTCAGTTTCAAGTGAAGACTTTTGTTAGAGGAGCAGTTTTTTAGTTAAAGCATGGAAACAAATGTCAGTATGAAAACAGTCAATGTCTGTGCTGACGAAATTAAGTTCTCACCATAAATTATGTTGAATCAATATTCCTCATCATATGAAGAATTGTGTGCAGCAACCAGCAACTGAGCTGTGATGTTAACATGTTAAAACCAACCGGAAACAAGAACTTTTATTTACCTTCCCAGCATGCTTTGCCGGACTATGCTACTATAGAGAGAGAGGAGGTCTACAGAACTGAGGTGCTATTTACTCCCTAGTATATCAGTTGAAAAATTAACAAATAATAAAACTTCTATCTTAATCACTCAAAATATAAATAAACCCTTAATATTGTATTATTATAGTATTTTAGTATCGTTATAAACATAATATATTTTTACACATGAAGTGTAAAATAAGTTGTGCCCTACAAATAGTAGAATAATCCAAGATGGCAGCGCTCAGTGGCACATGTATTTTCCGTAACGCCGGCCGAATTTTAACTTCAAAGTATAATTGCTTAGCTTACAAGCCTCAGATTGTGTTCTGTAAGCAGCTAGCTAATTTCTCGTCATATAAAATACCACATATTTGTAGAATTTCAACTTCTTGTGTGTGGAAAATTGAAGAACAATCTCAAAAACCAAAGTCAACACTACCGTTTGGTGAACTGTTGCAACAGGCCGAGCAGGAACAGAAAGATAAGGAAAAGTCAGATGATGAAAAAGCACGCAAAAAGAAGAGAAAAGAGAAGATTAAGCGTATTCAAAGGTGGGCTATGGGTATTACAGGTGCATTGATGGTTGGCTCCACAGTATTATCTATCTACGAAATGGGTATGTATCATCATAAGAAAAAATAATCTAGTTCGTTTTTGGCGAATTAAAAATATTTACAACTAAGCGGGATACCAGGCGCGCTGGTCCCCGCTAGATGAGTAAATGGGGCGTTCACTATAACAGGAAAAATTACTGAACAGGTAGAATCATTGAAAAGGTACATTTTTATTTATCTAAATCTGTCTCTTCTAACATTTTCTTTTTTAGTTTCCTCTGCTTAGCTTGTGATTTTCCGTTTCCGTGTTATTTATTTATTTAACCCAGTTCCCATTATTTTCTAAATCTGTTCTTTCTTACATTTTCCCTTTTAGCATCTTTTTTTTATTTGCTGCTTGTGATTTCCCGTTTCCATGTTTTTTATTTAATTCTGTTCTCATTATTGTAGCCGTTTTTTCTTACATTTCCTGAATAGTTTCTTTCCTTCTTTGTTTCGTTCACGTTTCATTTAGTTACTTTAACCCGTTGGTCTAATTACTCGTACCTTTTTGTCTTCATTTTAATTTAATTTTTCTTTATAGTACCGCTTCATCCCGTGACCCGTCCATGTACCTTTTTGTCCTTTATTATTTTTCCTTCTTTCCGTATTATATCATGGCCACTGGTCTCTGCTCACAAATCGTGTGGCTCTGCACCGTTCTGGCGCATTGGCGTAATGTCTCGCGATTACGCACGCTTGACGCCGACGCTGCCGCCAGCTGCAATGACGCGTAGGCTGGTAACTGATTTTCATAACAAAAACCCGTTTTTACCCATTATTCACTGTTTTTGCAGCCAATTCTTGACCGTTTTTAACCAAATTTTCGCATTACCGTCTCGGTATATTCCTCGATCTCCCGTATGAATTTGGTGACATTTGGATTGAAACTGACGGAGCCTTTATACACATAGATAGATAGATAGATAGATACAACATTCCCCTATTTATAGTAAGATGGTAAACGGTGATGATAATCATGGTGTCTTTTGGTGTAGATTAGCTTGATAATCATATGTTAGCTCCTGTCATACTAAAGAAGCTAAACTTTAAGTGAATATCCAGACCTGTGATAATGTTGTTACTCACTCAATCCCTCAGATTTCTTTTGAAACAGCTCGTGACAAAATGGTTGATTTTAACTTTATCCCAACAAACATAAAACATTAATGTTAGAAGAGGTTGCTAGAAAACGTTTCTATTTCGGGTTATAATGGTAAAAAACACATGTAAGCAACATGTTTAAAAGTTGCAGCAAACATTTTAAGCGAGCCCGTGTTGTTAATAGCTAGGCCTACATTATAGCCAGAATTTCTTTGCGGGGGCCGCAGAATCTCCAAAATGTGGACTTTCAAGTTCCAACGTGGGCTCACCCACCCCCTAACATTTAACCTTTTCGGGCTATACTGAACAGTTGAACGACTCTGTTGGCTACATTTTAACATTCCCTCTGAAATGAGTGGATTTGTTTGCAAATCTGTCACTCAATGACCCCCCCCTTTCATCAGCTTACACCCAATGATCCCCCGAAATGGCTTCAAGGCCTTTACTTTGACCAAGTTTCCAATTCTGAGGGGACACAACCGGCTGCACGGCGCACGACAAAAAATTCGAGTGTTCCCCCCCTTTCCCAAATTCCTGGATCCGCCACTGTCTCAGAGAAGCAGTCAGTCACAAAAGCGTAGGCCTACTCGCGGTAAGCCAACATTAAGTACGTCCTTACCATGCGCCGCAATGCGCGTGAAACCATGGTGCCGTGTACGCGCAGGTGCGTGACACGCACGTACCGCGCGTGTTGGACATCGCTTGCATTTGACGCGTTTGCTGTCATGACCTGACCCATAAGGTTATTGACCTCAACGGCCTAGCAACCGACCATTTTTTTGTTATTTCCATAGTGATTGAATAGTTTTGCAAAAATGAACGTCAGATGGTTTAATGGCAATATGTACCCAATCAATGTACGAATAAATCAGAGCTGAAAGTGAAAGCATCTCGGAGCCTGCTTCTGGACAAGATTTAGTGACTTCCTTTTATTTATATAGATGTACGTTTCACACGTTCAGCCATTTAAATCGCTTCTAGGCATTTAAACGTTTAGTATTGACAGCCTCTACTGGGAGTACGCTGTTGTGTGCATGAGTCGGAGCTTTATACTGATTGAATATTTTAATTTTCACTTCATTGCATCTTTTTATGTAGTCCTGCCAGCAAGACTTTATCATGTACACTGCACCACTGTAAATAAAAATGGAAATAAAATAACATTGTTGTTTATATCTTATTTTTATATGATGTCATTTTGTAATCTTCCCCTGTTAAGGTTATTAATTATTATAAAATGTTGTGATTTGGTAGTTCACAGCATCTTACGAATGGTAGTGAGCTTTGGCAAAAACTGCACTGCTCAATTCATAGCGAGCGTGTAGAAGAATTAAAATATCACAGATACTTTTATAGGTGCTGCGGTTCTTGAGTTACGTTGTGAAGAGGGCTGAAACAACAACACTTTTGTAAAACGTACATAAATTAACAACAATAAATTAAGCAAGTATGCAGAGTACAAAATGTATACAATTTGTAGAATGAACTTTTGCAAAACATCAAGGTGTTAATTTTCAATAATATATTGATCTACATGTACATGTAGATTTAATATGAAAATAGATTTTTAGGTTGCTTCGACCAACAATACCTCGTCTACCCTTAAACAGAGATGCCAATCTTCCGATTTAAATCGAATTCCGATTTTTTTGTATTTTTCCAAAAAAAAAATCAGATTTTCAAAAAAAAAAATAAATAAATAAAAAAAAAAAAAAAAAAAAAATTTTTTTTAATTTTCAAAAAAAATATTTTGGGCCAAAAAAGCAAGTTATAGACCCTAAATTACTTGTTATTCAAGGTTGGAAACCATAGAAATACTGCTATTTCAAAAAAAAAAATTGCCAATTTTATTTTACAAAGTTGGATAAAGTTGTACATTTTGATTACTTTTGCTTCTATTGAACAGTCAGGAACACATTGAATTAATATACATTGCTAGCTGTTCAGTAGAAGTAAAAGTAATTAAAATGTACAACTTTATCCAACTTTGTAAATAAAATTGGCAATTTTTTTTTGTTTTGAAGTAGCTATGGTTTCCAACATTAAATAACAAGTAATTTAAACATATAACTTGCTTTTTTTGGCCAAAAAATATTTTTTTGAAAATTAAAAAAAAAAATAGGGGGGGGGTCAAACATTTGATGAATCATCGTTTTTATATTACGCATTATATATATCCATTTCAGCCATGTAGGCCATGTTATTAGGCCAAAAAATACTTTGGAAAATGGTCTCTCATGTACAAAAGTATAGGAAACTGAACATTTAAAACCACTTTTTTGGGATGAAGGAAGCATTTTTTTCAAAAAAGTCTAAAACTGGTTTTATGTTAAAAATGGCCTTTTGGGGTGCTAATTCTGCTAAAATTGCCTGGGCTTAGGTACCTAATTTGCATATTTTATGGTATAATTTTGAGAAAACAAGCCTTGAAGAATATTACATGTATAATTGATAGTCTTCAATACTGCTATCTAGGCTTGTTTTCTCAAAATAACCTTATTTTTTAATCCATTTGAATGTAATTTTACCCTCAGAAATGGTGTCTCCTGCAGTGTAAAATGTGTAGAAACCCTCTGGCTTTGGGGGGCTTCGCCCCCTCAACCCCCACCCGGGCTTTGCCCCTGGACCCCACCAGGGGCCCTAAGCGGGCCCCTGGACCCCGGACTGCGTGGGTGCGAGACTTGGTCGCCGTTCCCCTCACGTTCGCAAATTTCAGATTTTTTTTTTTCATAACCCATTGGCATCTCTGCTTAAAGTGGTTCATGATATATCGTGTATGAATTAGGCCTATTACATAATTATTTTACTGTAAGTTATTTTAACACAGCTATGTGGAAGATCAATTTTGTAAAATGAACATGTTTAAAAAAACAAAATTGTATAATAAAAAATAATAATAATGAAATAAAAGTAAGGTTTTGATGTCACAATTTTATATTTGTATAGGTTCACCAATTCTAGATGAAGAAGGCAAACCAGTAAGTTACTTTTTATCAGTCATGGCATAAAATTCATAGTATTCAAATTGAACAAATTAAGGGGGTACTACACCCCTGTGGTAAATTCGTGACTATTTTTGCATTTTTCTCAAAAAATAATAACACATTGGTAACAAAAGTTATGTATATTATTGGGGCAAGGAATCCAATTACTACATTGAAATTTCAGTGACTAAAGACAAGCGGTTCGATGAGGTACATTCTAGCGGTACCCCTTTTCTTATCATAAATAACGAACCGCTTATCTTGGGTCACTGAAATTCCGTGTAGTAATTGGATTCCTTGCCCCTATAATATATAACTTTTGTTACCACTGTGTTCTTAGTTTTGAGAGAAATGGAAAAATAGACACAAATTTATCGAGGGGTGTAGTACCCCCTTAATCAGGTCTATTACAAGTAGTTTACAGTTTACACAGCTAACAGCTCTGATCAAATTTTTTATTGGTTTTTCATGTGTAATTAAAACTATGTCATGATGTGACCATCCTCCATCCATGCCAAGCCAGGTGTAAAATTGCAATTATCAATTTTTCAATTTTTAATTAGTTCACTGTAGTCACTTTGGTCAGCAAAAGTGACCAAATAAATATTTGGAGACAGTGTTCGAAATATGCCTCAAAAACTTAAAGTTACAGGCCAGCCGGGCTTGACCTTAAAAAGTTACCGGCCAGCCGGGCTGGCAACTAGATGCTAGTCAGAAAAGATACCGGCCAGGCCAAAAAGTTACTGGCCATTGGCCGGCTGACCGGCCCTATTTCGAACGCTGTTTGGAGATATCTCAAGATACAAATTGTTTATCTTACAGATTCCTGATGAGTATGACAATTCATTTGTACTGTGGGCATACCTAGCAAGGACATTCAAAGAACTCAGAGGTTACAAAGCGGTAGGTACTTCTAAAGGAAATAAATGAGTTTTTAGATCCTAGAATTTTGACTCATATTTTTTAAGGGGGTACTACACCCCTGGCCAATTTTGTGCCTATTTTTGCATTTTTCTCAAAAATTATAGCACATTGGTGACAAGTAAGATGTGTATATTATAGGGGCAAGGACTACAACTACTGCACTGAATATTCAGCAACTCAAGGGAAGTAGTTATTGATTTATTGATCAAATATTGGTTTTCCGTCATTTTTGACTGTAACTCCACAACTGTTGTCTGTGCTGAAATAAAATTTCCAGTGCAGTAGTTGTACATGTAGTCCTTGCCCCTATAATATACATATCTTACTTGTCACCAATACACTAAAAATTTTGAGAAAAATGCAAAAATAGGCACAAAATTAGGCAGGGGTGTAGTACCCCCTTAAGCGATTTGTGTAAAAATAAATGTAAACTGGAATCAATCCATGTGGATTCACATAAACTAAAAGCCATCATTGTTTCGTGATACAGAAAATCAAAAATAGTTCATGTGCAAATCAAGTGCACTGTCACAAATTTCTAGGTCTGGTACATATACGTATTCGTACATGTTTCATGCTTAGTTTTTGCTTTTACCTTTTACAGGCTTTGAGTTTTAAAAAAATTGATGAGTGTGATAAGTAGCACTCCTCAAACTTGTGAGGATTGTTATTTTGTGAATGAGGAGTGTGATTATGCTTAAATGAGATATATATATATAAGCTTAAAGATAAAAGGAGTGTGAGAAATCGCACTCCTTATGATCATTTAAGGGGTACAGAGGAGTGTGATCGCACTCCTCAAAACTCAAAGCCTGCTTTTAAGAATTTTTGTTCAGCAGTAACATAGCTTACGACACCTTCACAGCTTCTCTGGCTTCTCTGATCATCCTGTTCCAAAAATGAAGGGATGTCAGATACGACCTGCCTGCCATCTATGATCTGCTGACGGATGGTCAGGTGTAAACAACACTGAATGAAGATGACATGTTGGTGTCACAAGCTACATGTAATGTATGTTGCTAGCCAAAAAAAACTTAAGCCAATGTTAAAATCAAAATGGTCCAAAGTTAAAATAAAAATATAACTAGGAAATTTCTATTGAACTTTTTCAAATAGATGATAGAGGAACCATCAGCAGAGAAACTTCTTCCAGACCCATTGTCCGAGCCATACTTCCAGCCTCCTTACACGCTAGTTCTAGAAATGACCAATGTACTTGTGCATCCCGAATGGACTGTGAGTATAATTCAATTATTCAGGGGTTCATGGTAAACTTTTTTTATAAACTTGTTAGTTGACTGACCTCTTGTAAACATAAAAAAATTAGTTAACATCAAGTGTGTTAAATTCAGTGTGGGAAGCTGTACATAATCATGTACGAAGACTCAAAAGAGTACACAAAGATAAAACATCTTTGTACACAAAGATAAAACATCTGCCTATGTGCACAAGGAAAGGTGTACAGTTGCTGGGCCTCATATAATTTAGCATCAGCATTTGATGTGCAGATCAAGTACAGACGACAGGTAAACAGGTAAAGATTGCTGCTTCATAGCGGACACAAGTTTTGAAGAGTTCACTTGCCCCATGGTTTACACCACTTCATTTTGCCAGTGGTTAAACAGACCTATGAAATTTTGTTAATTAATGAATTCATATTGATGAATGTGATGTCTGAGTTGGACTTATATTGGAATTGGAGTTGGAAATATTTACAATTCAAGGGTATAGGACCAGAAGGCCTTATCTGCAGTAGCTTCCCCATAGACTTTTGGATAATTTCTGCATTCTATATTTTACCTGTGTAAACGTATGACACCTGGCAGCAATTGCAGACAAGGTTTTCTTGCCCTCCAGATGTCTACTTTATCCCCTGCATAATATGTTATGTTAAAAAATACATGAAGGTTTAGGGAAAGAATGCTTTATCTGCAATCAGG
This sequence comes from Amphiura filiformis, assembly GCF_039555335.1. Classification (NCBI taxonomy): domain Eukaryota; kingdom Metazoa; phylum Echinodermata; class Ophiuroidea; order Amphilepidida; family Amphiuridae; genus Amphiura; species Amphiura filiformis. The sequence goes on from NW_027305527.1 coordinate 384,780, forward strand.
CCCTTAGCCAGGATTTATTTTGAACTTTTTGGACCGGGGAGCAGATTTGGACATTTTTGGATCAAAAAGGCATAAAAACCTAGACTATTTGTTCGCTCCCTACACTCACAAATGGGATGTTTTGGGCCTTTGTTATTTTTTTGGGGGGGGGGGGTTACGGGCCTGTCTGCAATAGCTGTCAGGTACCATATTTTTAGTTTGTGTGTAATATAGAATGCAGAAATTATCCAAATGACTACATATGGGCAGCTTTTAACCAACCATTGGTTACTGGTTCAAGCCTGGGCTAATACACATGTTCCGAATTATGATATGCCATAGGCTTTGTGTTGTGCTTATTCCGATCAGTGGCTCGTAACAAAGAAAGAGTGAGCCAGTTGACCCAACAACGATCATATTCTAATGTGCAGATAGGACCTTCTGGCACTCATCAAGTGCAACATGTTAAAGGTTTCAGTTCACAAAGAAGATATACATTTGATTTGAAAAGTGAATCCATATTTCTTTGTGCAATCATTGCAGTATGCTAATGGATGGAGGTTCAAGAAGAGACCAGGAGTTGACTACTTCCTACAGCAAGTTGGTCCACCTCTGTTTGAAGTGGTAATCTACACAGCAGAACAAGGATTTGTAAGTAGTCAGTGATAGTATCAGGGGGGGGGGGGCAAGGGGGGCATTTTTTCACTTAAATCTCCAGAACTCTCCAGAATTTTTAAAAATTTATATCATAAGTTGGTTTCTCAGGCCTTGTCTTTTGAAAATTGCTGGCGAGTGACAAATCACTCTCCTCAAAACTTGCCAGGTGAGCTGTAGGTGAGTGATTTTAATCACTTGTATTATTATTACACCAAATGTAGGCAAGTGATTAAAAGCTCTCCTCAGCTTCATTTTAGGCGAGTGATGGCGAGTGATCACTCTCACTCGCCTCAAAAGACAAGGACTGGTTTCTTTTACAGAAAAAATTCACTTGCCATTCTTTGGGTTTGTGACATCAGTGTTCTATGTACATAGTTTAAAATGTGTGTGTGTGTGTTTTTAAGTTCTCATCGGGTAATGAGATTGTGATGATGTATTCTCAATCAGACTTGATATAAATCCAGTCTAGTCTGAGGGCAGAAACCATGCACAAAGCCTCTGATCACCAAAGGTCCTTAGACTGCCCCTTACCTCTGATCGTGAAATATTTAGTGACTGCTGACAGGCACATCTAGGACAGCTCAGAGAAGGTAGGTCATGGTTTCATTTTATTGAGGACTCATATCAAGTATACTCTTGAAGAGGTTCATTAGGTTTGAAGAAACTCAAAATATACATTTCATCTTGTCAAAACCAATTTTTTTACTGACCTGATAGTTTTGACCATCTTAGGCGATGGCCATCTTCAGAGTGATGTTTTTCTATCCAACTTCTGTACACCAACAGAAGGTACATTAATCAGTCCTGTACAATGATTTTATAAAGTCGATAATATATTATCGACTTACAACATGGGCGCAGCCATTTGCAGTTGGCGCCAGGTTGTCTGGCATGTGGCTTGAAGCTCTGCGGGTGGTCTTCCTGTAGTTTTCAATGGCAAGATAGGAACTGTGGCCATTGTTCTGCTTAGAAAATTGTATTTTGTGCTAATTTAAAACAATATTACAGAAAATTCTCTCGATAACTTTTTAAATCTCTCGACAAAGATTTTACAAATATTGTTTTGTGCATTGTATGTGAAATTCAGAATCCCCCCGTCCTCAGAATTTTTGCCATAAGCGGTTTATCAAAAAGTCAAGATTCATTTTCAAAATTCTCCTATTCGTTTGTGCGTGCAGCTGAAAATCATCCAGCCATCTGACAATGGGTGGTCTGCTAATCGCTGCCTCCATGAGCTCTACTCGATAATATATTATCGACTATATAAAATCATTGTACAGGACTGTTAATGTCCAGAAGTGGATCGTATATATGACTAAGATAATGGGCAATTATCTAAGTCAGGTATACAGTCCACTTCTGGCCACCCTCGACTAGATAATCTGGTTCCTCAAAGCTTCATAATATACAGGTAATTCTGGTATGATATAATACCTAATGTGTTGACTGTCTCTTTTACAGACTGCCTACCCTCTGCTAGATAATCTGGTTCCTCAAAGCTTCATAATATACAGGTAATTCAGGTATGATATAATACCTAATTTGTTGACTGTCTCTTTTACAGACTGCCTACCCTCTGCTAGATAATCTGGTTCCTCAAAGCTTCATAATATACAGGTAATTCAGGTATGATATAATACCTAATTTGTTGACTGTCTCTTTTACAGACTGCCTACCCTCTGCTAGATAATCTGGATCCTCAAGGCTTCATAATGTACAGGTTATTCAGGGATAATACCTAATTTGTTGACTGTCTCTTTTACAGACTGCCTACCCTCTGCTAGATAATTTGGTTCCTCAAAGCTTCATAATATACAGGTAATTCAGGTATGATATAATACCTAATTTGTTGACTGTCTCTTTTACAGACTGCCTACCCTCTGCTAGATAATCTGGATCCTCAAGGCTTCATAATGTACAGGTTATTCAGGGATAATACCTAATTTGTTGACTGTCTCTTTTACAGACTGCCTACCCTCTGCTAGATAATCTGGATCCTCAAGGCTTCATAATGTACAGGTTATTCAGGGATAATACCTAATTTGTTGACTGTCTCTTTTACAGACTGCCTACCCTCTGCTAGATAATCTGGATCCTCAAGGCTTCATAATGTACAGGTTGTTCAGGGATGCCACAAAGTACAAGGATGGACATCATGTCAAGGTGAGATGGAAAACAAATTTGAGGTCTCAGAAAAAAAACACCATTAGAATGTTATAATGTTAGAATTTATAATCCACATCCCTCCCTCCTGGAATTTTGTGTTTATTTTTTGTTTAATTCCAGTTGAAAATTATCTAGATAAATTTTGCACAATCTTACCTAAAATTTTGTTAGAATTCCAAAATCTTTCACAACTTTTCCACTTTGTATTGATGAAAATGGTTAACTGTTGGAATTCCAAATCTTCCATGGGGGTGGGGGTTGCATGATTTTCAAATGGAATAGCCTTCCACAAGGGGGGAGGCATGGTTTTCAAATGGAATAGCCCATAGTATGTATATTAACCATCACAGCCCTGTTATGTGTTTTTGTTCCAAAACTAGTCACTAGGACAATTGTCAATTTCAAGCTATAGCCCAACCCCCTCTGATGGGGAAGGGGTACCAGTTGGGGGTGGGGGCAAAACTGCACAGCTACCAGAGACATCATGGGGTACACAAAAATCCATGATAGCAATTGAACCAGAGTAGCTTTTGTTGGGAAAAGGTCATCAAACTTTACACAGGGTCAAATTTCAAACTGGCTGAAATTGTGTTGAAAAAAAACCCATACTATATATATAGTTTGACCTATCTATATGTAGGACGTAGCATTCTTGAGTTATTACCAAAAAGATTAAAAGTCACATTTTTGGCTCTATGGGGGTCAAAAACATCGAAGTGCTCAGATTTTGACAAAAGAGGTGTCAGAATGTTCGTTTTGATACAAGATTTCAAATTAAGATAGGATTGCATAGTCAAGGATGTTTTGTTACCTACGTAATGCATCAAAATAGGGCAGGTCAATTATAGGCCTCAATGGTGCTTTACCTATTTTGCTGTGTTACCCACCCAGGTAAAAGTACAAATGTGTGCATCATGGAGAGATTGACACTAATGACCCGGAAAGTAAAATTGCAAATTGTCATGCTCTTTCGATCGCCAAGTCTTTGCTTTATTTTTCAACAGATCGGGATTCAGAATGCTCTCTGTGTTAGTTCTTTTTATTTGTTACATTTTTCTGCAGTGATCATATGTATGTAACAGCTCAGCTGGTGCAATTGCATGAATAATAAATCATAATTCATAAATTTTCAGGGTCCACAAAGCTGGGCTTTTTTAACTGTGAAAATAGAATGAGCTATTTTGACTGAAGTGATCTATTTATGCTATTTGATCTGCCATAGAATTCCTTCTACAAGCATAAATGCAGGGGTTTTTTTTGACAAAAGTAATGAAAGGCAGACGCCCTCTACAAAAACATTTGAAGTTTGAGCAACTGCATAACTGATACAGGTGGCTGTACAAACATGTATTATTGTAAGACCAATCTATTGTAATGTTTTTGTGGACGGCATCTGCATTTCATCTGTGTCATCAAAACCCCTCATTTAGAGGCATGCACGCTTGTAGACAAATTTCTATGGTATGTGTGAAGTAGCTAGTCACATATTTTGAGAAAACCTCTGTGCCTGTGCCTTGCTTCAATATCTCATTGGGGGTGTTCATACCTAACTTTTCTCATTTATTTTTCTAGGATCTCTCACGTCTAAATAGAGACCTTTCAAAAGTGATCATCGTAGACTGCAATAAAAAATCCTTTGAGTTACAGCCGCAAAATGGAGTTGCGTTGAAGAAATGGGATGGTAATGATGAAGACAGGATATTGTTTGATTTGGCAGCTTTCCTTAGAAGTAAGTGCTTAGATAATATGTAGGGTTACGGTTTGGGTTAAAGCCATATAGCCACAATATTGGGTTGTGTTGAAGAAATGGGATGGTAATGATGAAGACAGGATATTGCTTTGTGCTCACTCAGATATAAACACACAAAAGATTAACGCTTTGAACAGAATGAAAAACATTACACCTGATGAAAACATTCAGTCATTAAAATTTGGAACAATTTTGATTTTGTTCACGAGTGATGTAATAAATTGCAGCTATAGTATATATTATCCACCTCGAGTGACCGACACTAACTTTGAAGTTCATTTTGTGCTGCGTTGGCTTAGCGTGGTTTCTTGCGTGTACATATGCAGCACGTTGATCGCTCGCGTAAAAGTATGAAGACGCACCAAGTAATGCTAAGCTAATGCAGAACACGCTGAACTTCAAAGCTAGTGCCGGTGACTCGAGGTAGATATATCTATAGACTGTAACAAAGTTGTGTTCTTCTTGTATTAAAAGCTATAACCATCAAAACAAGTTTGAGCCTTTTATTTCAGTGCTCTTAGTACTAGCCTGTCTGGAATGTTGTTCACTGGGGTTTAATATTGTCAATTTCTTTTTGTTAAATGATGTGTCTTAGAATGACCATAATTATTTGAAATCAGCTTGAAAAATGCAATTAAATGAGTACAAACAAACCCTGTATTGGTTCAGTGGTTCTTGAAGTAGCTCTTGATATTTTGAGAAAATCTCTAAATGTGGACTGTTCATGTTGAAGCCTATGGCCATCATGCAAAACATTAATTTATCTTATGTGTATTTTGTTGGTACTTAACAGCTATAGCCACGAGTGGTGTGGATGATGTCAGAAGTGTTTTGGACTTTTACAGTCAGCAAGATGATCCAATAGAAGCATTTAAAATTAACCAAGCAAGACTACAGGTAAATGTAATGGGCTATTTTCCATTCACAATCCCATTGTCCAAGATTTTAGAAATATCTTCTACAGAGGGGAGTATGAGTTACAAATGGAATGAGCACAGACAGCTTCATACACCCTCTGAGAGAGATTCAACCTGAGAAAGATTGAAACTGAATCATTCACAGAGGGAGAAGGAGTTGCAAATAGAGTTGTTTATGTGCTCATTCCATGCGTTTCATCCAGGAATCACCTTTTCAGGTGGGTGTGGTTGGTACAATTCCCATGAATCAAGTCATGTCACCACCAAGAAGTTTTTTGGTTTTTTTATATTTCAATGTTTATAATTTTTATTCATTTCACCAAACAAATTAAGAAAATCAACAACAAATCACAAAAAAGCAGCATGTCACCAAGAAGTTGATCCCAAGTCACATGACTCTACACTTATCAGTAACATAGCATACAGACCCGTGTAATAGACCTATCCCTTTTTAACTGAAATATGATTTTGGAATGGGACTATAATCCACGAAGACCGATCTTGGAATCCTATTCGCACTACATTTTGTACCCGCTACAACATGTTATTGATATCTTTTCACTACCGACTTCCTCACTACATTGCATTGATGATTTCCCAATTTTGACCCATCTTCTATTTACCTTAAATTCATTGCTTTTCCTTTCTTTGTCTTCTAATAATGTCATAAACAGGAGGAACAAGACAGACTTGCCAAGGAACAGGCTCAATCCAAAGAAAAGGTGTCTCTAGCAGGCAGCTGGACTAAAAATCTATTAGGGCGCAGGTAGTGTGAAGGAAGGAAGAACCTGCGTTGAATGTGTGACAATGACAGATGATTGGGGTCATTGATTATTGCCAAATATCAAAGGAACAGACTATATTCCATTGTGCTCTTCCATTAGCAGTTGGCTTGTATATTCATCTATGTGGTTGTAGGCACATATAACTATACCATTTTTCACTCTGATCTAGGAGTGACGTCAGTGCAAATTTCATTGAGTGCAGCCTCAAATCGCTAGCGTTCATGTGTACACAAGCACACGTTTTAAAGATGCCGCACAGATGCGCGACTGAAACATCTGCATCAACGCGTTGACGTCACTGCCACATCAGGGTGAAAAATGGAATACTATGGATGTATCATACTGAGCAGTCACTACCACTGGGTTTCTCATGCTTGGGCTATTCAAGTCGATATCCATACACCCCCTATGGAAGATTTCCAACACAGGGGGTATAGATTTCAAATGGAGTCACTCATGCAGGTAACCCCATTTAAAATTCACATTCCCTGTGTGGGAGATTAAGGTCATGTCTTCCATAGGGGGTGTATGGATTTCATGTGGAATAGCCTAATCATAGTGACCTGCAACCAAGTTGGCTTGAGTTCAATCAAGCGTTAGCAGTTTGATGTCAAACATGCTAATTAAGTGTGTGGGAGACATGAAGAACACTGCTGATATGATAGCAAATCAAGTGTTTGGTATAGTATATGACCATCCAATACAAATGGGCTGTAATGTCAGCAGAGCTTGTTTTGAGATATATGTGATGTGATCAAGCAAAATGAGTTGGATGTCAGGAATATTGAGATATAGCCAATAATAGTATTCAATTTTCTTTGTATTTTATTGTTCTGAGCAACACTAAAATGGCCATATCTGTGAAACCCTAAGTCTAATAGAAGGTATCCGTGTTCTATAAGCTGCATATCCTATCAACGACTGCTATACCTTGTTTTGGACTTTCAAAAGAAGTACCTGCATGTGCAACCATGACTGTTTCAAACTAACCCGCCAAAGTCATGCAGGTAACTCTGAGGTCGTGCATTGAATTGGTTTGAATGAGGAATACTATGGGAACCAGCACCCTTTGTTAGAAGTCACACATGAGTGAAGTGGATAACCTCTATTATGATGGGGTTTTCAGCTTTGAGAATGGCTCATGTAATGCAATTGAAAACTAAATTTTGATTTTGATCGACTCATTTTGCTTGCTCGCATCACATATGGTAATTGAATCTTGCAAAAAGCAAAAACAAAACAAAACAAAAGAATTTCCACAATTCAATTATTTTACTGATTATTTAATACTTCCTTCAAACAAGCAACAGAGGCAAGTATCGATGTAAAGCTTATTTTGAGGAAATATTGGCTGTCAAATATCTCAAAAAGTGGAAATTACACTATTATAGCTCGTTTGTGATGGACTGTCGCATTGTGATCATTATTGGTATAGAAGCAGAGCTCAGTGGCATTGCAGGGGCACTCTGCAATTCACCCCACTCTCCTCTGTGTGTGTGTGACTAAGACCAGGTGAGAAAGATAGATGATTATCCTTTCTAGATTTGTTGGAAGGTAATGTTTGCAGTTGATTATATTTAGGTAAAAAAAGGTTAATTTTGTATTTCTTCTGTGGTCTGGGCTGTGCGTATCGCATACACGAGCGTAAACACACAGGCGATAAACAATCAGGCCGATTGGCTGATCAAAGGTCTTGACAACAAGACGGTTGACCAATTGGGCATTGGCGCATAGAAACAGAGGACACCTCGCCACTTTTACATGATCCCCGATCACCAGCACGTACCTGGACCACTGAAGAAGTAAAATTAACTTCAAGTCCATTTTTGAGAAAAAAAATGGTTCTTGATATAATAATGAAATGACTATTATTTTGTAATGTTTAATCCATGCAGTTACTACTGTAAAAATGGAAATTTTTGCATGTGTAATTTTTCACAGTTTGCCAAGTCTGAACTGTTTCACTTATTTTTGAATTTGTAAGCTTTGTAGCATCTTCCTATACTCAAAAGGAATATATTTGTGCATTATTATTTTTGCAGCTGCTTCTTGGAACGCGAAATTAAGTGTAGTGCGAAAATTTCCACCTTTACAGTATGAAGATTTTTAGTGGAGCTTTGGCATATGTAGGTTGGATTAGCTCTAAGAGCAACAACCTTGCCTTGTTGCTTAAATTAATCACTTTAATAAATGCCTTTTCAGAACATGTGGGGAGTTTAATCAGGTTCTTGCAACTAGAGGGTATGCAATATGGCATCACTCATGACAGAGTCATCCTCATTTAGATAAAATTCTGTCCTTCATAAGGTACCATTGGGCAATTTGCATGATAATACAATAAAACAAGTAATAGGTATGATTGGTTGTGGAATCGATCTATAGACCTGTCCCTCTGTCATCTTAAGCTACAAAATGTATCTTAGAACTGTCCTCCAACATGGCTGCCATTTTAATTGTTATGCTATTCCGGTTAGTTTATTGCATACACTCTATACCAGTGCAAATATACAAGAAGGAGGGGACAGCAAAACTCATTACTATCAGAAGCAGAAAATGATGCTATCACAGGGAGGCTATATCCGGGGCTTCATATAATTCAGCTTATCGCAAAAAAGACTTAGTTAAGATGACATCATATAAAAACATGGCTGACCTCATGAATCATTAATACAAGGTGTCCCAGAATGATTTATACCGTGTTTGAAAAAAATATTAAAAATATTTAGTCAACAGTGTATCCAATTTTAATTAGTGCAATACAATAACAAACATGTCTCCTACTTATTCTGTGACTTTCATATAAATAGCTTGATTCGTTTTAGCATGACATTGATATTACTGAAAATGGATGAAAACGGTGTGTGTAATTAATCACCATCGTCCTGCCGTACTGTGCAATATATTGGAGAAATCCTACATTCTTTTATAGAAAATACATCAAATTTGGCACAGATGTAGAGCTTACAACGCTGAATAATTCTTGATATGGGATTAAGTGAAACCTTTCAATATGACTTCAGATATTTAGGTTGAAAAACATAGTTTTTGACCACAATTTTTACCCAAAAATTAATGTCATTATTACAGAGGATATAACTTCCTCATGGTTCCTTCGCAGCAAATTTTAATCTTCTCCGTTACGTAGCTGTGGGTTTGCTAATATACTGTGGACATAAATACATGCTGTGACACGAAGGACGAACATACTTGTATAACAAATCTATCTCTGCCGGCATTTCAAATGTCGAAACTCACACACCACAATAATTGTCTTCAAACCCGCCGCCAAATAAAGAATAGTATAAGGTCACTCAAGCGTAACCAATCCTTTATTCCATACAAGGATTGCTTCGTAACATCATAAGTAATAATAAGATAGATATCTGAGACTTTTTAGTAGAAGTAAGAACAGGATGCAACAAATATACCTACATAACATTTTTCAAATAACTTTGTGCTGAAATTTTACAAGTTTTCAAAATAGGTTGTTTTGTCAAAACATGGAATTCATTCTTTTTACGCAATATCCTGTAACTTCTATTAGAAACGTCCAATTTCTAAAATCTAAAATTTCTAAAAAAGCTAAATATATGTAGATTTTAGAAAGTAAAACAATACTACCAATAGTAATGCTCTTCATACCTAGAAAAATTCAACTTTCCTGGTATAAATCATTCTGGGACACCCTGTAGCAGAAATATGACGCTGCCACCTTCAATGCATAAGGAAAACAGCATATTGATATCAAGACTTGTGTTCAAAAGTATGACGTCACTGTCCGCAGATCGGACATGACATTTGTCATACACTTCATGGATAACTGAATCATTTTTGGTTTAATATTAGGAATAATATTGTACATGACAATTTGTTCCAAAATACTTATCATTTCTTTATGTAAAAGTGATCATTTCTTAAAAAGTAAAGACACTAAAAATCATTATTATAAACCAATCAGTGTGTTCTATGTACCCTTGTATTTTGTAGAATTATTTTGTAGTTGATATACTATGAAATGACACTATTTAGTCTCAGTACCAGATGAGATGGTTTGTGTCACTTACACAAATTAGTCTCAATACCAGATTGTTTTTGTCACCTACTATGAAATGACACAAATTACAATCAAAGACAGCATTTGAAAGACTAGTTTGCGTCTGATGTCATCCGTCATTCAACAACTCTTCCTATACTTTTGTACAGGAGCCAAAATTCGTCATGTCTGGAATCCATGTGTGTATCACGCTTACAAGTTGAATTCAGTATTTTGGAAGTATCAGATAAAGATTGCCCTTTTATTCAGTTTTATTGCTGATATCAACAGAAATCGCTGATCTTTTTGTGAGGCTGACTGTCAATGATTAACTGACATTCGTCATGAAATAATGCTGTAAATTATACAATCTTTAGCTTGTTTTCGTTGTTGAAAGGGATTCCAACGGTGAAACATCAAACTCGAGCATGGTTTGTTTACAAGTGTCATGATGATGAGTTGCTGAACACATAAAACAGGGTGCCTCATGGTTAATATTGCGCCTTCTGGTCCTTCAAATATACAAATCGTCACAAAAGTGAGCCCTGGTTGGAATAGTCCAGAGGGATACAGATGTGACAGGCTTATTGTGTGTATATAACAGAATCTGATCCAATCAGACCGAAGTCAGCACTAATGCAATTGGGATCATGTTTAGACTGAAACAACAAGCAAAAAACATGGTAAAAAATGGACATATAAAAAGTGCTAACTTTGCAACCAAGTATGTCAGGGACTAGCATTTCAATGGCAGGAAGCTTAAGATACTGAGGAAGTTAGATTATGGTAAATAATAACTAAATTTTCAAGATTTCTGACTTCTTTCTGAGTGGATCAGGTCATGCTATAATACAACATTTGGTATTTGCACAGTGGGAATTAAATTGACTCAAATTTATTAAGCAAACTTTGTGATATACTTTTATATAATTTTATCTTCATAGATATGGATGCTAAAAAATAAGAAATAAATGAAGCATATGTAATGTGAAATAAAGTTGTATTGTTGCCTTTGCTTTGTATGGCCAGGTACAAATATTTGATTCACGCAGGGGGCAATGGGTTAGCGTAGCGGTTTTGTCCTCGCTTTGCAATGCTGAGGTCCTCGGTTTGAGCCCTGGTCATCTCAGATAACTTTATGTGCATTTGATTTCCAGTCTGCACTCACTGCCACAGGACATTCTGTGATTATGAAGTTTAAGACCAATTCCCATATTGGATTATATTGTACGAACAATGTACCAGTATAGATAATGGTGCAAATAGACGATTAGGGAGGGCGAGTTAGCGCAGCGGTAATTCCCTCGCTTTGCACCACTGAGGTCCCGGGTTCAAGCCCCGGCGCGGCCCAAGTACTCATGTGCACTTGGTTTATCCCGATTCCATGCTCGCTCTCGCAGGTTTTCTCCGGGATCTCCGGTTTCCTCCTGCTTTCAAAAAATCGGTGATTAGTTGTTTGGTTATCAAAAACTTCCTTCACCCAATGGAATTTGGGGAGCTGCACAGATAATTGGTGGATGTTACAATCTAAATGCGGATAGGTGTGCGCTGTTCGGCAGCAACCTAGTTGATGCGATCTGATTGTGATGATTCACCATTGCAGCAAAATTACAGCGCTTTGAGTCCTCTAAGATCTGGAGAAAGGCGCTTTATAAATCCAAAATTTATTTATTTATTTAAGCTCAAACAAATCCAAAACAAACAAATTTGATTCACAAGATGTAACGCACAGATGTAAGTGTAGTGATGTTGTGTTGCTCTGTGAAACTGTATTGATGATGTGTTGCTCTATGCAACTGTAGTGATGTTGTGTTGCTCTGTATTGACAGACAGACATGCAGCTGGGCAATCTTGCATTCATTTCTTTTCATTTCAGTAGGGATGTCAGATTGTCAGTGCCTTCACGCAGTTGTACCACAAGCATGCTGACAAACTGTTCTTGTACGCTCGTGTATACAAGTTCGGTATTCGCGTGGGTGCACATTTTGCTGTTCAGTATTGAACTGGAGTGAGGGAGTACTAATTGTAGTGGGGTTTTACAAGTTTCTTTCAGTGAATAAGAGCATGCCAAATCCCTACTGGTTCATACTTGCTTCTCTTCACACATGGATAGCTGTAACAGCCTGCTATATGGCTTACCTCAGGTTGAGTTTGTCTACCTCTAGTGTGTTCAGAATGCTGCTGCTGCACAGCTACATGTAGTTGCTGGTGCTCATTGACATGAATGCATCCTGCCTATTCTGCGTAGCCTCCAGAATCAATGAATAGTCTTACTCCAACATACCTGATCTGCTTTTTTGTTTTGGCTTTGTAGTGTCCTTGGACCTAGAGCTAAATGCTAGGATCATTCATTGTTGACTTATTCAACAAACAAAAAAAAGTTGTAGGCCTATGTGTTTTGAATAATTGTTGCTATACATAGGCCTGTCATAATATGAAAGAACAACTCAAATTCATCCTCTGTGTCTATTGAGCATGTGAACAATAGCATGTATTAAAGAATCACCCAATTCCATGATTTGAGTCTTGTAATACATTGATTGAAATCCAGTTTGTATAAAAGTCCACTTGTAACACATTCATTGCTAGAGAGTGACTTTTGAAAAAAAAAGGGTTTAATAAAGGAAAGTGTGTGGTTTATATTACATGGCAGAATGCTTATCAACATTATACATACATGTGTGCTTTATTTTGTATTATCTTACTAGTGGTAATCTCAATCTAACATTGTTGTCTTTGTATATGATTCAAAAAACCACCCAAGTCCAAAATTTAAAATGAACCCCACGAAGTCCCTGAAATGCAAATCGTCATACCTAATACAGGTTAATCCACTCATTTGCACGTAAAACTTACCATATTGAACAGGTAAATCTAACTGAAGGAATTAAAATGATACACAGGTTTTTCTCTCAAAATCACTTCCCATGGACTTGGGTGGCTTTTTTATTCATGTATTCAATTTCTAGCTCTCTCAGATATTTCTGCAAGTCCCTAGTGCTAGTGTGGCATGTAGGCCTGGTTCAACCTACATGTTACTGATTTATTGTGAAGCAGTTCCTAAATAATGGAATTGGTTTGCAGAGAACATCATTGTAGCACCTTTTATTGGACTATTTTTTGTGTGTCACTTGTGATTCACTCTGGGGTTTGTTAAATGCCTCTGTAGGCATTTGGGACCTAACTTATTATTACAAGCATGAGAATTGGATGTTTGTAAAAGTTTTAATTGAAACACTTTGGGTTGGTTAGTCTTTTGTATTCACCATCAAGCAAATGTAATCAATCTTGTGTATATACCAGTCTAATCAGGAATCCATGCTACTAGTGACTGTGAAATCTACTTTAAGGTAGTCCAGAGCTAGGAAGGTCTACGTGTAGCCGTGGATCGAGAGTGTGAAAGAGGGTAATAGAATATCTCAGTAGTGTAGCTGATGATCACGGATGCGAAGGAGGGCAATATAACCTCTTAGGATCAAGGACGTGAAGGAGGGCAATATATAATCTCTTAGTGGTGTAGCTAAGTGTATATAGCTGAGGATCAAGGATGTGAAGGAGGATAATACAATCTCTTGGTGTATAGCTGAGGATCAAGGATGTGAAGGAGGGTAAAACAATCTCTTAGTGTATATAGCTGAGGATCAAGGACGTGAAGAAGGGTAATACAATCTCTTAGTGTATATAGCTGAGGATCAAGGACGTGAAGGAGGGTAATACAATCTCTTAGTGTATATAGCTGAGGATCAAGGATGTGAAGGAGGGTAATACAATCTCTTAGTGTATATAGCTGAGGATCAAGGATGTGAAGGAGGGTACGAAATTCAATCTCTTAGTGGATGTGAAGAAGGGTAATACAATCTCTTAGTGTATATAGCTGAAGATCAAGGATGTGAAGGAGGGTAATACAATCTCTTAGTGTATATAGCTGAGGATCAAGGATGTGAAGGAGGGTAATACAATCTCTTAGTGTATATAGCTGAGGATCAAGGATGTGAAGAAGGGTAATACAATCTCTTAGTGTATATAGCTGAGGATCAAGGATGTGAAGGAGGGTAATACAATCTCTTAGTGTATATAGCTGAGGATCAAGGAAGATGGGCTATATAATCTCTTAGTGGTGTAGCTGAGGATCAAGGATGTGAAGAAGGGTAATACAATCTCTTAGTGTATATAGCTGAGGATCAAGGACGTGAAGGAGGGTAATACAATCTCTTAGTGTATATAGCTGAGGATCAAGGATGGTAATACAATCTCTTAGTGTATATAGCTGAGGATATCAAGGACGTGAAGGAGGGTAATACAATCTCTTAGTGTATATAGCTGAGGATCAAGGATGTGAAGGAGGGTAATACAATCTCTTGGTGTATATTGCTGAGGATCAAGGATGTGAAGGAGGGTAAACAATCTCTTAGTGTATATAGCTGAGGATCAAGGACGTGAAGAAGGGTAATACAATCTCTTAGTGTATATAGCTGAGGATCAAGGACGTGAAGGAGGGTAATACAATCTCTTAGTGTATATAGCTGAGGATCAAGGATGTGAAGGAGGGTAATACAATCTCTTAGTGTATATAGCTGAGGATCAAGGATGTGAAGGAGGGTACGTAATACAATCTCTTAGTGGATGTGAAGAAGGGTAATACAATCTCTTAGTGTATATAGCTGAAGATCAAGGATGTGAAGGAGGGTAATACAATCTCTTAGTGTATATAGCTGAGGATCAAGGATGTGAAGGAGGGTAATACAATCTCTTAGTGTATATAGCTGAGGATCAAGGATGTGAAGGAGGATAATACAATCTCTTAGTGTATATGTGACCGTTCACGGCGAATGAACCGTAAATTCCTCCCCCGGTCAATTTTGTTTGGTTTCGTGTTTAAAAAATAAACATAAACTTAAAGATGGTATATCATTTGACTTCAAACGATATCCAGAAGCGGGGTTATGGTTAGTTAAACTTTGCTCCTTCAACAAAATTATAGCTTTTTACGTTTTTACATGTGTTTCTTTTTCCACATTGTTGGCAATAAATATTAAACAGTCATAATTGGCGGTCATTTCAAATCATCCCCAAGTCAACGAGGTTCAAGTTTCTCTCTCATTGTTAATTGATGGTTATGAATACCTGTACAAAATACAATGCCTGGTAACCCACCACTTGAACAGGATTTAGCAAAAGCAGACAAAGACCAGAGCTATTAAAAGTTCTATAGCCATCTAAGGTAGAAGCTTATTATCCACTTCAACAATAGGATTATTGATTAGTTTCTGACTATCAAAATGAGACGGATGTCGGGCCAGCTTAAGTTACCGATGAATACGACCTTCGTACACATTTTACACCGTAACTCAGAATACAATTTAGGGAATTTACGGCTCATTTGTGCTGCCGGGTCACATATAGCTGATGATCAAGTATGTGAAGGACGGTAATACAATTCTTAGTGTATATAGCTGAGGATCAAGGATGTGAAGAAGGGTAATACAATCTCTTAGTGTATATAGCTGAGGATCAAGGATGTGAAGGAGGGTAATACAATCTCTTAGTGTATATAGCTGAGGATCAAGGACGTGAAGAAGGGTAATACAATCTCTTAATGTATATAGCTGAGGATCAAGGATGTGAAGGAGGGTAATACAATCTCTTAGTGTATATAGCTGAGGATCAAGGATGTGAAGGAGGGTAATACAATCTCTTAGTGTATATAGCTGAGGATCAAGGATGTGAAGGAGAGTAATACAATCTCTTAGTGTATATAGCTGAGGATCAAGGACGTGAAGGAGGGTAATACAATCTCTTAGTGTATATAGCTGAGGATCAAGGATGTGAAGGAGGTAATACAATCTCTTAGTGTATATAGCTGAGGATCAAGGATGTGAAGGAGGGTAATACAATCTCTTAGTGTATATAGCTGAGGATCAAGATGTGAAGGAGGGTAATACAATCTCTTAGTGTATATAGCTGCAGATCAAGGATGTGAAGGAGGGTAATACAATCTCTTAGTGTATATAGCTGAGGATCAAGGACGTGAAGGAGGGTAATACAATCTCTTAGTGTATATAGCTGAGGATCAAGGACGTGAAGGAGGGTAATACAATCTCTTAGTGTATATAGCTGAGGATCAAGGATGTGAAGGAGGGTAATACAATCTCTTAGTGTATATAGCTGAGGATCAAGGATGTGAAGGAGGATAATACAATCTCTTAGTGTATATGTGACCGTTCACGGCGAATGAACCGTAAATTCCTCCCCCGGTCAATTTTGTTTGATTTCGTGTTTAAAAAATAAACATCATAAACTTAAAGATGGTATATCATTTGACTTCAAACGATATCCAGAAGCGGGGTTATGGTTAGTTAAACTTAGCTCCTTCAACAAAATTATCGCTTTTTACGTTTTTACATGTGTCTCTTTTTCCACATTGCTGGCAATAAATATCAAACAGTCATAATTGGCGGTCATTTCAAATCATCCCCAAGTCAACGAGGTTCAAGAAAGTTCTCTCATTGTTAATTGTTAGTTATGCATACCTGTACAAAATACAATGCCTGGTAACCCACCACTTGAACAGGATTTAGCTAAAGCAGACAAAGACCAGAGCTATTAAAAGTTCTATAGCCATCTAAGGTAGAAGCTTATTATCCACTTCAACAATAGGATTATTGATTAGTTTCTGACTATCAAAATGAGACGGATGTCGGTCCAGCTTAAGTTACCGATGAATACGACCTTCGTACACATTTTACACCGTAACTCAGAATACAATTTAGGAATTTACGGCTCATTTGTGCTGCCGGGTCACATATAGCTGATGATCAAGTATGTGAAGGACGGTAATACAATTCTTAGTGTATATAGCTGAGGATCAAGGATGTGAAGAAGGGTAATACAATCTCTTAGTGTATATAGCTGAGGATCAAGGACGTGAAGAAGGGTAATACAATCTCTTAATGTATATAGCTGAGGATCAAGGATGTGAAGGAGGGTAATACAATCTCTTAGTGTATATAGCTGAGGATCAAGGATGTGAAGGAGGGTAATACAATCTCTTAGTGTATATAGCTGAGGATCAAGGATGTGAAGGAGGGTAATACAATCTCTTAGTGTATATAGCTGAGGATCAAGGACGTGAAGGAGGGTAATACAATCTCTTAAATAGTGTATATAGCTGAGGATCAAGGATGTGAAGGAGGGTAATACAATCTCTTAGTGTATATAGCTGAGGATCAAGGACGTGAAGAAGGGTAATACAATCTCTTAGTGTATATAGCTGAGGATCAAGGACGTGAAGGAGGGTAATACAATCTCTTAGTGTATATAGCTGAGGATCAAGATGTGAAGGAGGGTAATACAATCTCTTAGTGTATATAGCTGCAGATCAAGGATGTGAAGGAGGGTAATACAATCTCTTAGTGTATATAGCTGAGGATCAAGGACGTGAAGGAGGGTAATACAATATCTTAGTGTATATAGCTGAGGATCAAGGACGTGAAGGAGGGTAATACAATCTCTTTGTGTATATAGCTGAGGATCAAGGACGTGAAGGAGGGTATTGCAATCTCTTAGTGTATAGAACTGAGGATCAAGGATGTGAAGGAGGGTAATACAATATTTTAGTGTATATAGCTGAGGATCAAGGATGTGAAGGAGGGTAATACTGTGGCGGAAATGGATGTAGACGATAGAGGGCCTCCTTCAGTCACGTGGTTTCATTGGCTATATAAGCGGGGTGCAATAGCACTCTGGGCCAGTCTGTCTGTAGCCGTGAGTATGGTTGGTCGATGACTGGTCAATTAGCTCTCCCTCTCTTCTAAGCATCCAAGCCGCCGCTCTCCGCTCCTGATTCCACTCCGATCTTGGATCAGCCCGAAGCCCAATAAAGGTGTTGAGCCAATTGATCTCATATCTGTGAGTGTGAGAGTGTTTCCTTTGCCAGTGTCAGGTACGATATGTTTCGTACACCTACTACATCATAGGCCTTACTTCGCTACCATATATACCGAAGGCCGGTTCCGCTACATTTGGTGGCAGCGGTGGGATTTTTGTGACACTGGACTAGTATCAACATCTCAGAGATTGTAGGACAAGCAGAGAGAATGGCGTCCAACTTCGACGATGATCAAGATTGGATGGAGGATTTCCACAGCCAGGTGCAAGAGGAGGAAATCGAACGACTCCGGGAGCGTGATAAGCAGTTGGAGTTAGAAGCAAAGGAAGCAGCGAAAAGGAGTTTGGATTTACAAGAGGAGATCAACTTACTGAGAGTGAATAGTGAAGACGAGAGGCAGATATTCGTTGATGAAATTAAACGCTTACGGACAAAATTAACTGAGAAACAAAAAGCAAGTGAGTTAAGCCAACCAATGATTGAGCCACCGCCAGAGTTCTGCTCAGAAACAGTGTCTTCTGCTGATAGGAATCCCCAGCAGCAGTACAAGGAGACGGTCAATGTCTCCGGAGGGGAGAGGCATGTTACAGCTCGTGGCTCAGATGAGGCTGACCACGTGGAGTATGCAAGAGCATCAACTCCGGGAGAAGAGCGGGAGCAACGCCAATTTCAGGAGATGCAAACGATACTCTTGAACAATATGCCAGACAAACGCAACCAAGGACAGTTGGACAAATCGAGTCACAAAAGGTATGAAAGGACACAAAAAGATGCGTCGTGTAGCCCGATGGAAGATGTGAGCGTTATGATGGAATCAAGAATGGTTCAGGAATTTGAAACGCCACAGGGATTCAGAAGAGCAACGGCATCCGACCAAGATGTATTTATCCGGGAGCCGATGCAGATCAACAAATCTATGAAAGAAGAGCAGCTGACGCAAAGCTATGAAACTCCAGCGGTTCCATATGCATCAGCAAGTGTTAATTATGGACAAAGATCCCAAGTCGGAGACCGTCAGGATGCGGAGGTAGAACAAATGAAGTTGGAGTTGGAGAATTTGAAACAAGAAAGTAGGGAGCTCCGTCAAATGCTAACGGATCAGGTGCCATCCGACAGTCATAGGAAATATAAGAAACGGGCTCCGACATCACATCAAGTAGTCAGCGCAGAGGTCCGAAGGAAGGATGGAGGTGATATGACCCCGGGTAATGTCAGCATAGCACGACATAAAGGCAACATCAGAAGAGTCAAAGAAGAAATGTCGGATACAGAATCTGTCGACTCCGAAGAAGAGGAGCCACATCACAGCAGCGGACCATGGAGGTTAAGGCGAGAAGATGGCATAAAAGGAATGGATAAATTCCGGAGCCGAATGGAGCGGCCTAAGCAGAAACAAATTACGCCCGAAGCATTCAAAGGAGACGTGCCTCTACAGGAATACCTTAGCCAATTTGAGTCTGTCGCCACTTGGAACGGATGGACTGACAGCCAAAAGGCACAGCAATTATTTATGAGCCTTCGTGGTCGAGCCAGAGGTGTAATTCGACAGCAGGATGAGTGGAGAACAATTACTTATCAGGAGTTGGTAAAGCGCTTAGAAACCACATTCTCCGGCCAAGCAGAACTATACTTGGCACAGCTTCGTGGTCGCCAACAACAGCAACAAGAAAGTCTGCAAGATTTTGCACAAGCTGTTAGAAAACTAACAGATAATGCTTACGTCGGCATGGCAGAAGAAGCCAGGAACCGGATAGCACGAGACCACTTCATGGGTAACATGCGAGATAGGGAGATACGATCAGCGGTGCACCTCTCCCGCCCTACATCTATGGAAGCAGCATTACAGACTGCATTAGAGACAGAAGCGTTTTTGACAACCGAAAAGCAAAAACAACCTACGAAGTTTGTGAAAAGTGTAGAGCAGAGCGATAGAGTATTAGAGGATCAGTTGAGGGAAGTCATTGGGTTGTTGAAGACCGTAGCAGAGAAGGCGTCAAAATCGGAGTCGAGTAAACAGTCGGAGTTTACTGAGAAAGGACAAGCGGCAGAAGCCCCACAAGCTCCTAACTACGGCAGAGTGAGCGGAAGGCGACGAGGAAGTGGTAGACAAGACCCAGGCAGAGGAAGAGGTTGCTACAGGTGTGGAGCATTGGATCATTACAAAGCAAGCTGTCCTCAAACGTTTCGCAGCTTGAGAGGAGGATGGAATCATCCGGGAAACGATTTTCGGCCCAACGTAGGAGCCCCGGAAGGGTCGAAATCGGTAGCGTGGGCTCCGGAAAACCAACAGTAAACAGAAATGCGACTACAAATCACCAGAAACCGTCAATAAACCCAACATCTGAAAATGTAGAACGTGGTCGCTCTCTAGTTGTAGAAGGACACATAGCCAACTGCTCAGTAGAATACTTGGTGGACACGGGGACTACAGACACTATTATTTCCGTCCAGATGTATAACAGTATTCCAGTTGACTCAAGGCCTGCTCTTTTTCCCATGAAAGAGGCAGCAGAACAAGCAGATGGAAGTCCTCTAAAGTCTATAGGATGGGCATCAATGAACGTCCACATTGGACCCGTTTCTATGTTCACGCCAGTAGTAGTGGCCGAAATAACAAACGACGCTATGTTGGGTATGGATTTCATGTATATGTCAAAATGCACCATTGATCCATATAAGGAGCAGTTGAGATTCGGAGACAAGATTGTGCAATGCAACGTTAAGACATCGAGTACACGCACATTTTGTGCCAAGGTCACCCTCCGTCAGAACATAACAATTCCTCCGGGGCATGAGATGCTCATACCTGGAAAAATTAATAAGACTCCGGGAATTGAAGGACTCGGAATCCTAGAACCGGGGAGCAGTAAACTTAAAGAAGCCGGAGCTGTGGTAGCAAGAGTGGTTGTAGACTTGGATACAACAAAACCTGATTACATACCCGTCAGAGTATTCAATCCAACCCTGTCAAACCTAACAGTAAAGAAGAATACAGCAATTGGAACAGTAAGCCCTGTAGTAGGTTGGGAGACGGTGAACAAGATAGACCGAGAAATGAATAAACAAAAGTCGGAGAAGAATGTACCAGAGCACCTGCAGGCGTTGTATGAAGCGAGCGTACAGGAGTTACCAAAAGAGTACCACGCAGGAGTTGCGAATTTGCTGACGGAATATCAAGATGTATTTTCAACCGGAGATGGTGATCTTGGGAGAACCGGCATTGTCAAACATCGGATAAACACTGGTAATGCTCCACCAATCCGACAAAAGCCGAGACGACTCGCACCCGCTATGCAAGCAGAAGCTGACAAGCAAGTTAAAGACATGTTGAAGAGAGGGATAATTGAGCCATCCGAGAGCCCTTGGGCCTCTCCGATTGTTTTAGTCACAAAGAAAGATGGCTCCCGGAGATTCTGCTCCGATTATAGATTGCTTAATGAGGTAACTGTTAAAGACTCTTATCCGATTCCCCGGATTGAAGAAACATTGGAATCATTATCCGGAGCACAGTGGTTTTCAACACTAGACCTCGCCTCCGGATATTGGCAAGTGGAGTTAGATCAAGAAGCTAAGGAAAAATCAGCCTTTGTAGTGCGGGGAGGACTATACCAATGGACAGTTATGCCCTTCGGGTTATGTAATGCTCCATCGACTTTTGAAAGGCTCATGGAAAACATAATGGCAGGACTTCAATGGGAAAGTCTTCTGATCTACTTAGACGATGTGATAGTGTTCGGCAAGACCATAGAAGAAGAGTTGAACAGATTGATGAGAGGTTTTCAAAAACTCAGACAAGCTAATCTGAAACTAAAGCCTAAGAAATGTGTGTTATTCCAGAAGAGTGTGCTGTACCTTGGACACGTCGTGTCAAGAGATGGTATTGCTACAGATCCGGAGAAGATCCGAGTTATCCAGGAATGGGAAACTCCGAATGCCTAAAAGATGTGCGTGCCTTCCTCGGCTTAGCATCTTACTACAGAAGGTATGTGAAGAGCTTCTGTGATATTGCCAGACCACTAAACCGCTTGACACAGAAGAACATCGCATTCAATTGGACAAATAGTTGCGAAGAGGCTTTCCTGGCATTGAAGCAGTGCTTAACAACAAGTCCGGTTTTAGCATATCCTACATACTCCGGCCAATTCACTCTTGACACGGACGCCAGTGCATACGGGATAGGAGCTGTGCTCTCCCAAGAACAGAACGGTCAGGAAAAAGTTATTGCTTATGCCAGCAGAACGCTCACGAGAGCTCAAAGGAATTACTGCGTCACACGAAGAGAGCTACTGGCAGTAGTCTTCTTTGTTCGGTACTTCAGACCGTACTTATATGGCAGACACTTTACGATCCGCACTGACCACGGATCACTCCGTTGGCTTATCAACTTTCGAAATCCGGAGGGTCAAGTGGCTAGGTGGCTACAGATACTTGGAGAATACGACTATGAAATCGTACATCGCGCCGGGAAGAGCCACCAAAACGCCGATTCTCTATCCAGAAAACCTTGCTCTCAATGTAATAGGAGCGACTCCGAGAGCGAAACCACTCCTCCAATAAAGGAGGATCCGGAGCCAAAGAGAGACATTATAATGTCGGATAAATCTTGCCAATTTCCCCCGGAGCAAAATGACGCTCCGAACTCCGGAGAAACACGACAAGAGGACAACCATCACCCGCAGCAATACGGTGATCATGACTCGACTAAGACAAGCAATGGGAGCCATTCCGGAGCAAGTCCGAGGATAGTACCAAAGAAGCAGACATCCAGTAAAGCTGCTCCGACGAATATAAGTGAACAAACGGATCAATTAAGTGCTACCGAGCGATCTGTTTCAGCCAGCTGTATTGACTCAGATCAATTAGCAAGTGCAGCAGTTCCAAATACACAGAAGAATGAAACATCCGTTTGTAAAAACAGCTCCGGAACAGTGGAATTAACAGACAGTCAAGTAAACCAGACAAGAAAAGTAAGAGCCATATGTCCTGCACCAAAATGGACGAATGAAGAAATGAAAAATGCGCAGATCAATGATTCCGATTTGTCATGGCTTTGGACGGCCAAGGAATTAAACAAGAAACCAGAATATACAGTAGTATCACCATTGTCAAAAGCTGCTAAGGTCTATTATCTAGAATGGGACCGAATAGAGCTGAAAGAAGGTCAATTGTATCGACGATGGGAGTCTAATGATGGTAAAGTCATAAAGTGGCAGTTAATCATGCCAGAGAAGTACAAAGAGACTGTGCTTGAAGAATTACACAACTCCAAAACAGCAGCGCATTTGGGAGTAAATAAAACCAGGAACAAGCTGAACGACAGATTCTACTGGTTTGGAATTAGCAGTGACATTCGTTCTTGGCTCCGAAAATGTGATATTTGTGCCAAACGAAAATCACCTTCTACAAGAAGAAAAGCCAAGCTACAACAAGACATAGCAGGACATCCGGGACAGAGAATAGCCATGGATATCCTTGGTCCACTTCCCATAACTCCGACAGGTAATCGTTACATTCTTGTTGTCGGAGACTACTTTTCCAAGTGGGTGGACGCATATCCTATACCGGATCAGGAAGCAATCACCTGTGCCAATAAGTTAACACATGAGTGGATATGTCGTCACGGATGTCCGAGAATTCTACACAGTGACCAAGGGAGAAACTTTGAAAGCAAAGTTATGGCAGAGGTATGTTCATTGCTTGGAATAGATAAAACACGGACTACTCCACTGAACCCCAAGTCAGATGGTTTCATAGAACGATTCAACAGAACTATGCTGAATACAATTGCAGTCCTGTTGGATCCAAATAAGCACCAACAGGATTGGGAAGAAGTTTTACCTTTCGCTCTTATGGCATACAGAAGCTCCGTGCAGGAATCAACCTCTGAAACACCACATGCTATGTTGTATGGAATGGAGATGGAACTCCCGATTGATTTATCATCAACTCCGGTGCAGCCAGAAACAGATAGAGTGTTGAAGTCGGACTATGCTCAAGAAATGCGCAACAATTTAAGAGCTGTACACAACAGAGCCAGAGAACACTTACAACAAGCAGCGAAGAGACAAAAGAGGAACTATGACAGAGGTATCATAACACAACCAATTCAAGTAGAGTCTTTTGTATGGCTACATCAGGAAGTCAGGAAGAAAGGACGATGTCCAAAGCTACAATTCAAGTGGGATGGACCCTACTTAGTTACAACTAAGTTATCTGATGTTGTATACAGAATACAGAAATCGCCACAGTCGAAGCCCAAAGTTGTTCACTTTGACAGACTCAAGCCATACGAAGGTGAACAATTAAGAAACTGGTTGAAAAATTAAACAAAAATGTGAATTTCAGGCTCCGGCGCTCAGATATATTCAGCTCCGGAAATCCGGCGCACAATTGCTCCAAGATATTATGGACTCAGATGCTCCGACACTCAAATATATTCAGCTCCGGAAATCCGGCGCACAGATACTCCAAGATATTAATGACTCATATGCTCCGGCGCTCAAATTATTTTACGCTCCGGAAATCCGGCGCATAACTCAGTGGCTACGAGATATGCTGGGGATGTCACCAAAGAAGAGAGCGCGTAAGTCCAAGACTCCGGCACCCTGTACTACTACTAGTACTACAGCTATTACTACTACGGAGCAGCGAAGGGAGGTACCGGGAGCCCCCGGAGCATCAGGACTTCTCCCAATAAGTCATCTTGCAGATATTGGAGGGCGCAGGGGAAAACTGGTGCGAATTACAGAGACCATCACCAGAGAGTATACTTTTGAGTAAAACTTTGAACTGAAACCATGCATCTAGAGCTCCCAAAATTATGTATTACAGTAATTCATGTCATAATTGAGTGCCGCTGATATATTTAAATTGTTCATTTCCATTTTGTCCATTCCATTCATCTCATTTATCATCCGTCCACATATCACTACATACATTTATTCATCCCATCTTCACCTTCATAATCATAACATTAAGTAATTTTACAATGTTCTAATAACACTTGATCATTGGTACAAAAACAAACTCCGGAATTTCGGAGTCAGTTACATAGGGCGATTATAATGTGTAGCCTGTATGCGTACCAAAAATATTTTAGCATGTTTAAAACAGGGCAAAGATGTATATAGCATTGTTATGATAACATATTACTGCATGGCTTTTCATGATTGTATAGAAGTGACAATGTACAGATGTACAGTGTTTCATGTTGTTGTTTTATGTTGTAAAGTACTTATAGGAGCATGGCCATGCATTTTGTTAAAACAACTAATCAAGTTGATTTTGTATGATAATAGCAGACATTGTTGCTCCGGATGGGGATTCGTCGGATCGGAGGGGGAGTCCGTCGGTGAGTGGTATGTGCACTAGCGAGGATCGTTAGCCTGTCATAGATGATCGATCTATGATGACTCCTCCTGTGCTCTTGCTTTTCACTGGCCGGCTCTTTCTTTGATGTGATGGTTCCGTGAAAGAGTAAATGGTTACTTCTATTATTTGCGTGTGAACTAAATACACATGTAATTCGAGGCAGTAAAACAATTTTTATGATCATTGGTATTAATAACCAGCGATAATGCTTTGTACCGGAGCAATGATACAGTTTTTAAGGCGACTCCGGATTTCTAACTGTAATGTTATAAAGGTTACCAACATGCTGTGAAGTTATTTTAGAACTGCTTTGTTTAACAATTCAATATCACAAAGCATGACAACAAGTAAGTTTAAAATTGATGATAATATGTTTTGGATATGCCAAATTACTTGTTGGAGATATTTTGGGAAATTCAGTTAATTCTCCCACATATTTTTTTATATGTTATAAAATGTTGAAGAGTGTCTTTTAATATAAAGATGATAGTTTTTAAGGAAACATCATTTACTCCGGATTTTGGACCCGGCGGAGCACCGATTGAATCCGAGAGCAATATGTATGAGCACCGGTGAGGGTAATGCACGATCATGGCTGATCTCGTTCCATGTTCGTATCCTCCCGCATGCTTTTGCATGTCGTTGTCTGGTTCTTTTGGTGGTCCTCGCTCCGAGTAGGCGTAAGTGATCAATCCTTCCTGAGTCGGAACGATTCAGTTGCGTGTGATTTGATCAGCTCTGAAATACAATCACCGCCCATATTCCGCCCTGGCCCGACTATGTACGATCCGGGACGTATCGGTTTGGGGAGGGGAGTGTGTGGCGGAAATGGATGTAGACGATAGAGGGCCTCCTTCAGTCACGTGGTTTCATTGGCTATATAAGCGGGGTGCAATAGCACTCTGGGCCAGTCTGTCTGTAGCCGTGAGTATGGTTGGTCGATGACTGGTCAATTAGCTCTCCCTCTCTTCTAAGCATCAAGCCGCCGCTCTCCGCTCCTGATTCCACTCCGATCTTGGATCAGCCCGAAGCCCAATAAAGGTGTTGAGCCAATTGATCTCATATCTGTGAGTGTGAGAGTGTTTCCTTTGCCAGTGTCAGGTACGATATGTTTCGTACACCTACTACATCATAGGCCTTACTTCGCTACCATATATACCGAAGGCCGGTTCCGCTACAATACAATCTCTTAGTGTATATAGCTGAGGATCAAGGACGTGAAGAAGGGTAATACAATCTCTTAGTGTATATAGCTGAGGATCAAGGATGTGAAGGAGGGTAATACAATCTCTTAGTGTATATAGCTGAGGATCAAGGATGTGAAGGAGGGTAATACAATCTCTTAGTGTATATAGCTAAGGATCAAGGATGTGAAGGAGGGTGATACAATCTCTTAGTGTATATAACTGAGGATCAAGGACGTGAAGAAGGGTAATACAATCTCTTAGTGTATATAGCTGAGGATCAAGGATGTGAAGGAGGGTAATACAATCTCTTAGTGTATATAGCTGAGGATCAAGGATGTGAAGGAGGTAATACAATCTCTTAGTGTATATAGCTGAGGATCAAGGACGTGAAGGAGGGTAATACAATCTCTTAGTGTATATAGCTGAGGATCAAGGATGTGAACAAGGGTAATACAATCTCTTAGTGTATATAGCTGAGGATCAAGGACGTGAAGGAGGGTAATACAATCTCTTAGTGTATATAGCTGAGGATCAAGGATGTGAAGGAGGGTAATACAATCTCTTAGTGTATATAGCTGAGGATCAAGGACGTGAAGGAGGGTAATACAATCTCTTAGTGTATATAGCTGAGGATCAAGGATGTGAAGGAGGGTAATACAATCTCTTAGTGTATATAGCTGAGGATCAAGGACGTGAAGAAGGGTAATACAATCTCTTACAATCTCTTTGTGTATATAGCTGAGGATCAAGGACGTGAAGGAGGGTATTGCAATCTCTTAGTGTATAGCACTGAGGATCAAGGATGTGAAGGAGGGTAATACAATCTTTTAGTGTATATAGCTGAGGATCAAGGATGTGAAGGAGGGTAATACAATCTCTTAGTGTATATAGCTGAGGATCAAGGACGTGAAGAAGGGTAATACAATCTCTTAGTGTATATAGCTGAGGATCAAGGATGTGAAGGAGGGTAATACAATCTCTTAGTGTATATAGCTGAGGATCAAGGATGTGAAGGAGGGTAATACAATCTCTTAGTGTATATAGCTGAGGATCAAGGATGTGAAGGAGGGTCATACAATCTCTTAGTGTATATAGCTAAGGATCAAGGATGTGAAGGAGGGTGATACAATCTCTTAGTGTATATAGCTGAGGATCAAGGATGTGAAGGAGGTAATACAATCTCTTAGTGTATATAGCTGAGGATCAAGGACGTGAAGGAGGGTAATACAATATCTTAGTGTATATAGCTGAGGATCAAGGATGTGAACAAGGGTAATACAATCTCTTAGTGTATATAGCTGAGGATCAAGGACGTGAAGGAGGGTAATACAATCTCTTAGTGTATATAGCTGAGGATCAAGGACGTGAAGGAGGGTAATACAGTCTCTTTGTGTATATAGCTGAGGAACAAGGACGTGAAGGAGGGTAGTGCAATATCTTAGTGTATAGAACTGAGGATCAAGGATGTGAAGGAGGGTAATACAATCTTTTAGTGTATATAGCTAATGATCAAGGATGTGAAGGAGGGTAATACAATCTCTTAGTGTATATAGCTGAGGATAATTGATGTGAAGGAGGGTACGTAATACAATCTCTTAGTGGATGTGAAGAAGGGTAATACAATCTCTTAGTGTATATAGCTGAGGATCAAGGACGTAAAGAAGGGTAATACAATCTCTTAGTGTATAATAGCTGAGGATCAAGGACGTGAAGGAGGGTAATACAATCTCTTAGTGTATATAGCTGAGGATCAAGGACATGAAGGAGGGTAATACAATCTCTTAGTGTATATAGCTGAGGATCAAGGATGTGAAGGAGGGTAATACAATCTCTTAGTGTATATAGCTGAGGATCAAGGATGTGAAGGAGGGTAATACAATCTCTTAGTGTATATAGCTGAGGATCAAGGATGTGAAGGAGGGTAATACAATCTCTTAGTGTATATAGCTGAGGATCAAGGATGTGAAGGAGGGTAATACAATCTCTTAGTGTATATAGCTGAGGATCAAGGACGTGGAGGAGGGTACTACAATCTCTTAGTGTATAAAGCTGAGGATCAAGGATGTGAAGGAGGGTAATACAATCTCTTAGTGTATATAGCTGAGGATCAAGGACGTGAAGAAGGGTAATACAATCTCTTAGTGTATATAGCTGAGGATCAAGGATGTGAAGGAGGGTAATACACTCTCTTAGTGTATATAGCTGAGGATCAAGGACGTGAAGAAGGGTAATACAATCTCTTAGTGTATATAGCTGAGGATCAAGGATGTGAAGGAGGGTAATACAATCTCTTAGTGTATATAGCTGAGGATCAAGGACGTGAAGAAGGGTAATACAATCTCTTAATGTATATAGCTGAGGATCAAGGATGTGAAGGAGGGTAATACAATCTCTTAGTGTATATAGCTGAGGATCAAGATGTGAAGGAGGGTAATACAATCTCTTAGTGTATATAGCTGCAGATCAAGGATGTGAACAAGGGTAATACAATCTCTTAGTGTATATAGCTGAGGATCAAGGATGTGAAGGAGGGTAATACAATCTCTTAGTGTATATAGCTGAGGATCAAGGATGTGAAGGAGGGTAATACAATCTCTTAGTGTATATAGCTGAGGATCAAGGATGTGAAGGAGGGTGATACAATCTCTTAGTGTATATAGCTGAGGATCAAGGACGTGAAGAAGGGTAATACAATCTCTTAGTGTATATAGCTGAGGATCAAGGATGTGAAGGAGGGTAGTGCAATCTCTTAGTGTATATAGCTGAGGATCAAGGATGTGAAGGAGGGTAATACAATCTCTTAGTGTATATAGCGGAGGATCAAGGATGTGAAGGAGGGTGATACAATCTCTTAGTGTATATAGCTGAGGATCAAGGACGTGAAGAAGGGTAATACAATCTCTTAGTGTATATAGCTGAGGATCAAGGACGTGAAGAAGGGTAATACAATCTCTTAGTGTATATAGCTGAGGATAAATGATGTGAAGGAGGGTACGTAATACAATCTCTTAGTGGATGTGAAGAAGGGTAATACAATCTCTTAGTGTATATAGCTGAGGATCAAGGACGTGAAGAAGGGTAATACAATCTCTTAGTGTATAATAGCTGAGGATCAAGGACGTGAAGGAGGGTAATACAATCTCTTAGTGTATATAGCTGAGGATCAAGGATGTGAAGGAGGGTAATACAATCTCTTAGTGTATATAGCTGAGGATCAAGGATGTGAAGGAGGGTAATACAATCTCTTAGTGTATATAGCTGAAGATCAAGGATGTGACGGAGGGTAATACAATCTCTTAGTGTATAAAGCTGTGGATCAAGGATGTGAAGGAGGATAATACAATCTCTTACTGTATATGTGACCGTTCACGGCGAATAAACCGTAAATTCCTCCCCCGGTCAATTTTGTTTGATTTCGTGTTTAAAAAATAAACATCATAAACTTAAAGATGGTATATCATTTGACTTCAAACGATACCCAGAAGCCGGGTTATGGTTAGTTAAACTTTGCTCCTTCAACAAAATTATAGCTTTTACGTTTTTACATGTGTCTCTTTTTCCACATTGCTGGCAATAAATATCAAACAGTCATAATAGGCGGACATTACAAATCATCCCAAAGTCAACGAGGATGAAGAAAATTCTCTCATGCTAATTGTTGGTTATACATACCTGTACAAAATACAATGCCTGGTAACCCACCACTTGAACAGGATTTAGCAAAAGCAAACAAAGACCAGAGCTATTAAAAGTTCTATAGCCATCTAAGGTAGAAGCTTATTATCCACTTCAACAATAGGATTATTGATTAGTTTCTGACTATCAAAATGAGACGGATGTCGGGCCAGCTTAAGTTACCGATGAATACGACCTTCGTACACATTTTACACCGTAACTCAGAATACAATTTAGGGAATTTACGGCTCATTTGTGCTGCCGGGTCACATATAGCTGATGATCAAGGATGTGAAGGACGGTAATACAATTCTTAGTGTATATAGCTGAGGATCAAGGATGTGAAGAAGGGTAATACAATCTCTTAGTGTATATAGCTGAGGATCAAGGATGTGAAGGAGGGTAATACAATCTCTTAGTGTATATAGCTGAGGATCAAGGATGTGGAGGGTAATACAATCTCTTAGTGTATATAGCTGAGTATCAAGGATGTGAAGGAGGGTAATACAATCTCTTAGTGTATATAGCTGAGGATCAAGGACGTGAAGAAGGGTAATACAATCTCTTAGTGTATATAGCTGAGGATCAAGGATGTGAAGGAGGTAATACAATCTCTTAGTGTATATAGCTGAGGATTAAGGACGTGAAGGAGGGTAATACAATCTCTTAGTGTATATAGCTGAGGATCAAGGATGTGAAGAAGGGTAATACAATCTCTTAGTGTATATAGCTGAGGATCAAGGACGTGAAGGAGGGTAATACAATATCTTAGTGTATATAGCTGAGGATCAAGGACATGAAGGAGGGTAATACAATCTCTTTGTGTATATAGCTGAGGATCAAGGACGTGAAGGAGGGTAGTGCAATCTCTTAGTGTATAGAACTGAGGATCAAGGATGTGAAGGAGGGTAATACAATCTTTTAATGTATATAGCTGAGGATCAAGGATGTGAAGGAGGGTAATACACTCTCTTAGTGTATATAGCTGAGGATCAAGGACATGAAGGAGGGTAATACAATCTCTTAGTGTATATAGCTGAAGGTCAAGGATGTGAAGGAGGGTAATACAATCTCTTAGTGTATATAGCTGAGGATCAAGGTTGTGAAGGAGGGTAAAACAATCTCTTAGTGTATATAGCTGAGGATCAAGGACGTGAAGAAGGGTAATACAATCTCTTAGTGTATATAGCTGAGGATCAAGGACGTGAAGGAGGGTAATACAATCTCTTAGTGTATATAGCTGAGGATCAAGGATGTGAACAAGGGTAATACAATCTCTTAGTGTATATAGCTGAGGATCAAGGATGTGAAGGAGGGTAATACAATCTCTTAGTGTATATAGCTGAGGATCAAGGACGTGAAGGAGGGTAATACAATCTCTTAGTGTATATAGCTGAGGATCAAGGATGTGAAGGAGGGTAATACAATCTCTTAGTGTATATAGCTGAGGATCAAGGACGTGAAGAAGGGTAATACAATCTCTTAGTGTATATAGCTGAGGATCAAGGATGTGAAGGAGGGTAATACAATCTCTTAGTGTATATAGCTGAGGATCAAGGATGTAAAGGAGGGTAATACAATCTCTTAGTGTATATAGCTGAGGATCAAGGACGTGAAGGAGGGTAATACAATCTCTTAGTGTATATAGCTGAGGATCAAGGATGTGAAGGAGGGTAATACAATCTCTTAGTGTATATAGCTGAGGATCAAGGACGTGAAGGAGGGTAATACAATCTCTTAGTGTATATAGCTGAGGATCAAGGACGTGAAGGAGGGTAATACAATCTCTTAGTGTCTATAGCTGAGGATCAAGGATGTGAAGAAGGGTAATACAATCTCTTAGTGTATATAGCTGTGGATCAAGGATGTGAAGGAGGGTAATACAATCTCTTAGTGTATATAGCTGAGGATCAAGGATGTGAAGGAGGGTAATACAATCTCTTAGTGTATATAGCTGAGGATCAAGGACGTGAAGGAGGGTAATACAATCTCTTAGTGTATATAGCTGAGGATCAAGGACCTGAAGGAGGGTAATACAATCTCTTAGTGTATATAGCTGAGGATCAAGGACATGAAGGAGGGTAATACAATCTCTTAGTGTATATAGCTGAGGATCAAGGAT